>NW_026512857.1:0-5000 GCF_027579735.1 Bombina bombina
CCAAATAATAAAAGTGTGAAATCCACTTCAAACTTTAAATAAAAACTTAAATAAACAATCGATTTAGCCCTTAAGAGTGTCCACCCGTTAATAGCCCATAATAAGCCCTTTATTCTTTCTAAGTCTAAGAAAATGGCTTACCGATCCCCATGAGGGAAAAATGACAGCCTTCCAGCATTACACAATCTTGTTAAAAAATGGCTAGTCATACCTTGAGCAGAAAAGTCTGCAAACTGTTCCCCCCAACTGAAGTTCTCTCATCTCAACAGTCCTGTGTGGGAACAGCAATCGATTTTAGTTACTGCTGCTAAAATCATACTCCTCTTTTAAACAGAACTCTTCATCTCTTTCTGTTTCAGAGTAAATAGTACATACCAGCACTATTTTAAAATAAACTCTTGATAGAAGAAATAAAAAACTACAACTAACACCACAAACTCCTCACCATCCCCGTGGAGATGCTACTTGTTCAGAGCGGCAAGGAGAATGACTGGGGGGCGGAGCCAGAGGGGGAGCTATATGGACAGCTCTTGCTGTGTGCTCTCCTTGCCTTTCCCTGTAGGGGAGGAGAATATCCCACAAGTAATGGATGATGCCGTGGACCGGACACACCAATGTTGGAGAAAACGTCCTATTTATGAAGTCATGTACACGTTTTGTCACTAAGTAATATGAATATTAACATGAGTATTACCCTGTTTTGTAAGCATGATCCCAGTCACTGTTAAATCACTGCATCAGGCTTACCTCAAATACACAGGCTCTGTCAGCATTTTCTAGAACTTATTCATCTCTCTAGAAATAAAAATACTGAACATACCTCAAAGCAGGTAAACTGCAGGCCGTTCCCCCAACTGAAGTTTTCTCATATTCATCAGTTATGTGTGAGAACAGCAATGGACCTTAGATACAAACCGCTAAGATCATCAAACCTCCAGGCAGAATTCTTCTTCTAATTTCTGCCTGAGAGTAAAACAGTACAACGCCGGTACCGTTTAGAAATAAACTTTTGATTGAAGGTAAAACTACACTAAGTCACCACATATCTCTTGATACTTCCTTTCTTGTCGAGAGTTGCAAGAGAATGACTGGGGGTGGCAGTTAGGGGAGGAGCTATATAGACAGCTCTGCTGTGGGTGTCCTCTTGCAGCTTCCTGTTGGGAAGGAGAATATCCCCACAAGTAATGGATGAACCGTGGACTGGATACACCTTACAAGAGAAAAACACCGTTGCTTTGCAGACTCTGAAAGGCTAGGAGGCGGGTTTGAAAAATAAATAAATCTGAGAGCCAGTCAACAATCAGTGCACTATATTTGACTGTTCACTTCAAACAGCACTTTGCTGTGAATGTGCTAAGGAAAACTTACACAGTGCTGCCAGAGTAAAGCTCTGTTTGCAGCGCTGCTCCACATCAGGCTGTTCTCTTCAAAGTTAAAGAACAGATCCTGCAGATGTCCTGTTCTTTCAGCAGAACATGATGCATTTACTGTGATGACATCTCAGATCAATGCATGTTCGGCATTGCGAGTCAGCACTGATTGGCTAAAATGCATGTGTCAAAGAACTGAGCTAAGAGGGCAGTCTTCAGAGGTCTAGAAACAAAGTAAACAGAGGTAAAATAATGTATTAATATAACTGTTGGTTTTGCAAAACTGGGGAATGGGTAATATAGGGATTATCTATCTTTTAAAACAATAATTCTAGAAAAGACTATCCCTTTAAGCTAAAATTAGCTAATTTGTTTTATGCTTATTGCATAAATTATTAAATAAAAATTATGTTTAATTATGCAATTAATTTGTTCTTTGGATAACAGAAAATGTTATTTTATAAATTATTACACTGCCCCATCTAGCTGTCAAAATGTTCTGAGAACATGGTCATTCCTTAAAAAAAAAAAAAACATCCTTGGTGCCTGGTTGGGGAGGAGGGGGGAGAGCAACATCATATCCATATAATTTCAAAATATATATCTTACTATTTCCCACCCCAGCTACCAAAGAAATTCAGTAATAATTGTTAATGTCAGCAGGTAATAAAATTGCACCATTGATTTGCAATCTATTCCAAGGGCACCTGTGAGGAAATTTCATGTCCTCCATCTCCCCTCCTTATTTCCTCACTACTAACACAGAATCACTGGATCCTTTCAAGAGAATGTGTATGCACACAAATACTATTTAGGCTTCCTACATTTTCAGAAACACATTTGTGAATACTTTGCAAGCTCCACAGATGTTAAATATCCATCGGAAAGGGAAATAATCTGCATTTTCTTTCAATTAAATACTGTAGCCCAAAAACAAAAACACAAGCAGTCACTATCTCTGAACAAGGCTAATACTAGAATTTGCGCCAAACCAGGAAACCTCATTAAAAGTGTTTTATTTACAATTGGGCTGCACAACCCAGGAACAGCTGCTGGCGCACAATAGGTTATAAAATAGTGCCAATATTGCACAAATAGAAAATTTAAAGTGAATATTCCAATTATAGATTAATGTTAGTCAAGAGAGAGAGACAGACACTGATAGAGATTTTAACCCTTCAGCATGTAGTATTGCCGTGTATAGGCTATTAACATCTATAGTTACTATAAGATCTGTATCAATGTGAGAAGTATGTTGTAACCTTTTAATAACTTCAAGTGAATCACTTACATACAAGGATATATTCCAAACTAACAGTTGAAGATCGTAATCAACAAAAATCGCCATAGGTTGTAGCAGAGAGCCTCTTGCTGAGACTATGGGGGAGATTTAATAAACAGCAGATGCTATCTCTGCCCGTAGTTTCCAACTCTCCAGAAACATAAGTTATGAGTCATAAGACCGCTGCTCCTTAACTTCTCGGCCACATAAAAGGCGGCGGACCGCAATCATCCCGAAACGATCGGGATGATTGACACCTCCTGCTAGCGGTCAATTAGCAGCAAATGTGCAGGGGGAGGCATTTCCCGTGAAAAGTATATAGATATATAAGTGTGTGTGTAAGTGTGTGTAAGTGTGTGCATATATACACACAAATATTCTCTCTTTTTTCTATCTGATTTAAAAAAAAAAAAGAAATCCTATATTTAAAATAAAACTTTTTTATAAATTAAAGGGATAGTAAAGTCCAAATTATACTTTTATGATTCAGATAGGGCATGTCATTTTTAACGACTTTCAAATTTGCTTTGTTGTCTTGATATTCTTAGTTGAAAGCTAAACTTATGTAGGGCTCATATACCAGTATAATCTAAATGCAAAGGAAAGAAAGGCATTAAGGAAATTACAAAAGAATACCGACTTGGTAATAAGAACAGCCGACAAGGGTGGTTCAGTTGTCGTGATGTCAAGATCTCAGTTTATTGCTGAAGCAATAAGACAATTGGAAAATGAGAGGTTTTACCTAAAATTGGGGGGAGATCCCACTATCAGATTTAAGAAAGAATTGGCCCAGATCTTAGATGTTGGCAAGGACTTAAGCATATGGGATGAGTCTACCTGTGACTTTCTAATGGTGGATCATCCAGTGACACCTATTTTCAACCATCTGCCTAAAGTCCACAAATCCCTAGAGGAGGTCACAGGTAGACCCATTGTAAGTGGGATTGGGTCATTGCTGGAGAGAACTTCCCAGTGGCATGACAGTATACTGCAGCCCTTGGAGAATGGGCTGTCTAGCCATCTCCAGGACACAACACATGTTCTCAACCTTATGAAAGATCTTAACTGGTATGATTCGGATATGTGGCTTACAATTGTTATACCTCGATACCCCATGACAAGGGTTTAGAGGCTATTGAATTTTTTTTACAGAGAACAGGCTATATGGAGGAATATGTGCAATACATCTTGAGTTTACTTAAGTTTTTGTTGACACAAAAACTTAAGAGGGGGAGATAAAGACCAGGAATTGGCTAAACGGGAGGTTTTCTGGATTTTTCATCTACAGACTAGACACCCCAGAGGCCTAAACTAGTCATATGACCTCATAAATTTCTGGAAATAATTGGTTAGTCTATATTGGAAGTATGGTGATGAGGTATGAATTAGATAACTTTGGAAGTTTTTAAGGTTAGCCCCTAACAAATATCAGGAGAACATATCCATCTACCCAATAGTGGTTTCATTTGGTTTTGAGTAACAATTCAATTGGCACCAAAAACAAGGCAATATGTATCACTCATGTTGATAAATTCCATTATGTTAGCTGTAGATGTGTCTCTTCCAATACACTCAATAGATCCCCTATTTTTGTTGTGGATTTTTGAGATCAAGATCGAGATTGATATATGTATTTAATTAAGAGAAAGCATATCCAATAAAGCTAAACAACATGTAATATAGTAATTTGTTAGTATAGGTTTATTCACATATATTATGTTATGTATGGAAAAGATCTAGTGTAAGAGAAATTAATTGAGATACTAGGAGTAAGGTTCATTATGAATTCTTTTGTATCAAATAACCATTTTGTTAACTTTTTAAAGGGTTCACATGGTCACTAATATTATTGTTTCTGAGATGTGACATTGTAACAAGTGTTATATAAGTGTGTGTTTGCCTTTTCCAGCCAATCACTTCGTTTTCATTAATCTATTGTTAATCCTAGTATGTATCATCATTATTGTATAAGTGTGTCATGTAAATTGTCAAGGTAAATAGTTTAACATATTTGGGAAATACAGGGCTTATTAGTCCAGCTATATTGCAGCTAATTTTGTTCAGCAATGAAATAGTTAAAATCAAACATGAGACCTGAGCCAATCAATTGGTTTTATTCCTCTTAAAAAGCCCATTAGTAAGAGAGTGGTTAGGAAGCTATGAGTATGGCAGTTCAGCCAAAACGCATAAGCTTTGGATACTAAAGACATGTTTGTATGTTTTACCATGTACCGCTTTTAAATGAATCAAAGCAAGAAAAGTTTTAACTGCAGTTCCGGGCCTGTTTACTATTACTCATATACCAATTTCTAAGCCCTTGAAGGCCACCACCAATTTGAAAGCATTTG
>NW_026512857.1:20000-25719 GCF_027579735.1 Bombina bombina
ATCTCACCTCCTGAGATTCCCAAACCCCTTGTGCCGTCAGAGACCCCCACACAGCTCCCCAACCTGTAACACTTGCATCTGTTGAGATTACAGTCCAGGTCGGAAGAACAAAAGAAGCCCCCTGAACTAAACGATGGTGATCTGTCCAACCACGTCAGAGTGTGTCGTACAATCGGTTTTAAAGATATTAATTGAGATATCTTTGTGTAATCCCTGCACCACTGGTTCAGCAGACAGAGCTGAAGAGGTCGCATGTGAAAACGAGCAAAGGGGATCGCGTCCGATGCAGCAGTCATAAGACCTAGAATTTCCATGCATAAGGCTACCGAAGGGAATGATTGTGACTGAAGGTTTCGACAAGCTGATATCAATTTTAGACGTCTCTTGTCTGTCAAAGATAGAGTCATGGACACTGAATCTATCTGGAAACCCAAAAAGGTTACCCTTGTCTGAGGAATCAATGAACTTTTTAGTAAATTGATCCTCCAACCATGATCTTGAAGAAACAACACAAGTCGATTCGTATGAGATTCTGCTAAATGTGAAGACTGAGCAAGTACCAAGATATCGTCCAAATAAGGAAATACCACAATACCCTGTTCTCTGATTACAGACAGAAGGGCACCGAGAACCTTTGTAAAAATTCTTGGAGCTGTTGCTAGGCCAAACGGCAGAGCCACAAACTGGTAATGCTTGTCTAGGAACGAGAATCTCAGAAACTGATAGTGATCTGGATGAATCGGAATATGCAGATATGCATCCTGTAAATCTATTGTAGACATATAATGCCCTTGCTGAACAAAAGGCAGGATAGTCCTTACAGTTACCATTTTGAATGTTGGTATCCTTACATAACGATTCAATATTTTTAGATCCAGAACTGGTCTGAAGGAATTCTCCTTCTTTGGTACAATGAAGAGATTTGAATAAAACCCCAGCCCCTGTTCCAGAACTGGAACTGGCATAATTACTCCAGCCAACTCTAGATCTGAAACACATTTCAGAAATGCTTGAGCCTTCGCTGGATTTACTGGGACACGGGAAAGAAAAAATCTCTTTGCAGGAGGCCTTATCTTGAAGCCAATTCTGTACCCTTCTGAAACAATATTCTGAATCCAAAGATTGTGAACGGAATTGATCCAAATTCCTTTGAAAAAACGTAATCTGCCCCCTACCAGCTGAGCTGGAATGAGGGCCGCACCTTCATGTGGACTTAGGAGCTGGCTTTGGTTTTCTAAAAGGCTTGGATTTATTCCAGACTGGAGATGGTTTCCAAACTGATACCGCTCCTGAGGATGAAGGATCAGGCTTTTGTTCCTTGTTGTGACGAAAGGAACGAAAACGATCATTAGACCTAAATTTACCTTTAGATTTTTTATCCTGTGGTAAAAAAGTTCCTTTCCCTCCAGTAACAGTTGAGATAATAGAATCCAACTGAGAACCAAATAATTTATTACCCTGGAAAGAAAGGGAAAGCAGAGTAGACTTAGAAGACATATCAGCATTCCAAGTTTTAAGCCATAAAGCTCTTCTAGCTAAAATAGCTAGAGACATATACCTGACATCAACTCTAATGATATCAAAGATGGCATCACAAATAAAATTATTAGCATGTTGAAGAAGAATAATAATGCTATGAGAATTATGATCCGTTACTTGTTGCGCTAAAGCTTCCAACCAAAAAGTTGAAGCTGCAGCAACATCCGCCAAAGATATAGCAGGTCTAAGAAGATTACCTTAACACAAGTAAGCTTTTCTTAGAAAGGATTCAATTTTCCTATCTAAAGGATCCTTAAAGGAAGTACCATCTGCCGTAGGAATGGTAGTACGCTTAGCAAGAGTAGAGACAGCCCCATCAACCTTAGGGATTTTGTCCCAAAATTCTAATCTGTCAGATGGCACAGGATATAATTGCTTAAAACATTTAGAAGGAGTAAATGAATTACCCAAATTATTCCATTCTCTGGAAATTACTTCAGAAATAGCAACAGGAAAAACTTCTGGAATAACTACAGGAGATTTAAAAACCTTATCTAAACGTTTAGATTTAGAATCAAGAGGACCAGAATCCTCCATTTCTAATGCAATTAGGACTTCTTTAAGTAAAGAACGTATAAATTCCATTTTAAATAAATATGAAGATTTATCAGCATCAACCTCTGAGACAGAATCCTCTGAACCAGAAGAGCCATTATCAGAATCAGAATGATGATGTTCATTTAAAAATTCATCTGAAAAATGAGAAGTTTTAAAAGACTTTTTAAGTTTACTAGAAGGAGGAATAACAGACATAGCCTTCTTAATGGATTTAGAAACAAAATCTCTTATGTTATCAGGAACACTCTGAGTATTAGATGTTGATGGAACAGCAACAGGTAATGTAACTTTACTAAAGGAAATATTATCTGCATTAACAAGTTTGTCATGACATTCAATACAAACAACAGCTGGAGGAACAGCTACCAAAAGTTTACAGCAGATACTTAGCTTTGGTAGCTCCAGCACCAGGCAGCGATTTTCCAGAAGTATCTTCTGACTCAGCTTCAACATGGGACATCTTGCAATATGTAATAGAAAAAACAACATATAAAGCAAAATTGATCAAATTCCTTAAATGACAGTTTCAGGAATGGGAAAAAATGCCAGTGAACAAGCTTCAAGCAACCAGAATTAATAAAAAATGAGACTTAAATAATATGGAGACAAAAGTGACGACCATATTTGTTTAGCGCCAAATAAGACGCCCTCATTATTTGGCGCCTAAATGCTTTTGGCGCCAAAAATGACGCCACATCCGGAACGCCGACATTTTTGGCGCAAAAGAACGTAAAAAATGATGCAACTTCCGGCAACAAGTATGACGCCGGAAACAAAAAAAAAAAATTGCGCCAAAAAAGTCTGCGCCAAGAATGACGCAATAAAATGAAGCATTTTCAGCCCCCGCGAGCCTAACAGCCCACAGGGAAAAGTCAAATTTTAAGGTAAGAAAAAAATTGTTTTATTCAAATGCATTATCCCAAATATGAAACTGACTGTCTGAAAATAAGGAATGTTGAACATCCTGAGTCAAGGCAAATAAATGTTTGAATACATATATTTAGAACTTTATAAAAAAGTGCCCAACCATAGCTTAGAGTGTCACAGAAAATAAGACTTACTTACCCCAGGACACTCATCTACATGTTGTAGAAAGCCAAACCAGTACTGAAACGAAAATCAGCAGAGGTAATGGTATATATATATATATATATATAAGAGTATATCGTCGATCTGAAAAGGGAGGTAAGAGATGAATCTCTACGACCGATAACAGAGAACCTATGAAATAGACCCCGTAGAAGGAGATCATTGAATTCAAATAGGCAATACTCTCCTCACATCCCTCTGACATTCACTGCACGCTGAGAGGAAAACCGGGCTCCAACCTGCTGCGGAGCGCATATCAACGTAGAATCTAGCACAAGCTTACTTCACCACCTCCATAGGAGGCAAAGTTTGTAAAAACTGATTTGTGGGTGTGGTGAGGGGTGTATTTGTAGGCATTTTGAGGTTTGGGAAACTTTGCCCCTCCTGGTAGGAATGTATATCCCATACGTCACTAGCTCATGGACTCTTGCTAATTACATGAAAGAAATATCTTTCTGCCCCATGCAGTAGTGTGGAAAGTGAAAGACTGTTCAACTTAGTGTCAAACCTCCTTACTGATACCAAAAACAGACTTATAGCTGATCATGCAGAGAGGCTTCTGTTCCTTAAAAAGAACTTGCCACTAACTTTTGAAAAATTATTCTAATTGCTAAATTGCCTTTTTTGCTGCTAGTTCTCATCTTACACAATGATGTTCAAAACATACTGTACTCTGAGGAACATCCATAGGTTAGCTTATATAATTGCAGGAAGAGTACTCATGGCAAAAATTAAGTTAATTCCAATGAACACTAATCCTGCAATTATAGGACTAGATTTAGATTACATTTGATTGGTAAGCTTTATCAATGCTTTGTTCACATTTCCAACTCCATAGACTTTAGCATAGCATTGGTAAAACTTATCAGTCAAATATAATTTAGCCCATAATGCACTGTTCTATTTTTACTATTTTTCTATTTTTTACTGTATTGCACTTTTGGTTGGTTGTGATTCTATATTTATTTGTTGTTATCAATATATTTTATTGTAATATTTTTATTTATAAACATGTTCTGTGAACTTTATGACAAATAAAACTGTTTTATTATTTCATAATGTCTTTTAAGTTACAGTCCTTAATTATAAAGAAGGAATCTTAAATAATTAGTCTGTATTGTGCTTGGTTAACTGTCACATGACATTAAAAAAAAAAAAGTATTGGTAATTGGTATCGGCGACTATTTGAAAACAAGTATCGGTACTTGTACTCGGTCTTAAAAAAATTATATCGGTGCAACCCTAATTATATATATATATATATATATATATATATATATATATATATATATATATATATATATATATATATATATATAGGTAACAAAGGCAGAGTGCAGCAGACGAAATTGATTAAAAAGTCCAAACTTTAATACAAATAAGTTAAAAGTCCACAACATCCATGGGAACAGTGAGTGAGACACAGTCACTTGTGCAAAAACGGCTGACATGTTTCGACCCTCAGGTCGTAATCATAGCTGTTTAAGGAAACACCTAACAACCTATTTAAGGGAGTAGGTTACATCTCATTGGTTAAAAGATAATGAATTAAAAATTCAACAAGGTGTGTCAATAGGTCATTTCATTGCCTGCTCAAACAATTTAATTTAAAGTGCCCTATACAAAAAATACTTTATATTAAAGTGTAAATGAGTCACTGGGTAAACCAGTTAAGGGAAAATACATAGATAAATGAATTGACATTATGTTAAATGTTCATAGTATACATTATGTATTATATACAACACTATATTTGATGAATGCAGAAATACTTGAGTTTTAAGAATAGAAACTTAAGTGAACTAAATCACTAGATGACTATTGGAAATTGTAAGCTAAATATCAGTACATGATAGTAAAAAACATCTTGTTTAAGAAAAGTATTAAGAGTAAACCATAAAATGAATAGAGTATGAGAATATATTGGTTTACATAACAAAAATCTTTGTATACTTTTCATATTTCATATATATAGCTCACTGAAGTGTACATATGAGAGTAGCAAAAACAGGAATAGCAATTGTGGTTCTTGCACAAAAGCGAATTGAAAATGAATACGCTGCAGAAGAGGGAGATAACCATCGGACAAAAGCCCCAAAAATGACTACTATTTCCAAAAATTGATTAAGTCATATTCAGAGTTAAGACCATTTGGCACCCTAGTTTGGAGCTTGAAAATCCAGTACATCTCCCTCTTCTGCAACAATTTCTCTCGGTCGCCACCTCTAGGGGGGCAAAAAACCCTTTCTATAGCTTGCCATCTCAGGGTACTAATGATTTTGTCATGACAGCGGGCAAAATGTCTAACAAGTGGAGTACTAGCCTCACCTGCCTGTATTGTAGACAGGTGGTTTCTGATACGAACTTTTACCTCGTTAGTAGTGAGGCCTACATATTGTAGGTGGCATGATGTACAGGTTAGCAGGTATATCACATATGTGGTAGTACATTTCAAACAGCTGGTAATTGGGAAAGTTTCCCCTGTAACCTCTGATCTGAATATGTTTGAAGCTGTGATATACTCACAAACCCA
>NW_026512858.1:0-49222 GCF_027579735.1 Bombina bombina
AATATTTGGGACCATGCAAAATCCATTCCCTTCTGCCTTTAAAAAAACCAAAATCTTTATTGTACTTTCGCTACGTAAACCGTCACGTATTCGGTTTTATCGGCAACCAATGAGTAAAATTAATGGAACATGAAAGGCAAACGTAACCATTTATGGTTCAGGTAGAACAACCTATTGTAGAATGTTTTCTATTTTACTTCTATTATCAAATTTATAGGGATAGGAAAGTCAAAATGACAACTTTTATGATTCAGATAGCGCATGTCATTTTAAAACACTTCTGTTATCAAATGTGCTTTTTGTTGTTGAAAAGCATACATACGTATCCTCAGCAACAATGCACTATGAGGACCTATCTGTTGATTAGTGGTTACACACATTTTTCTGTCATTTGGCTCACCCGACTTTAACTATGTGTTTAACACATTTGCCAGTTAAACACAATCAATGGTGCTATAATAACATGCTCTAAAACATAAGCGCATTTGTTTTCCCTTTTATATCCCTTTTTTTTTTTAAAAAAAATGATTATTTTCATGAGAGCATACGTAGGTAGGCTCAGAAGTGTGCATGTGTGTTAGACGTGCATGCACCTCAGCACTATCTACTTATGCTTTTCAGCCAACAATACCAAGAAAAACAAGTTATTTTTATAATTGAAATAATTTTTGTTTAATTGCATTCTCTATCTGTACCATGAAAGATTCATTTTGACTTTCATGTTGCCTTAAATAAATGAGTTTCAAAGGGACAGTAGAGTGAGCATAAAAGCCTATTTACCATGTAACAGACTGTTAAACTGTGATATATTTTATTTAATCTTATGTGTTTATCTTTTCACTCTCAGCCAGAACCTCTTTTTCTGTGTAGTTGTGCAACAAAGAGAACGCCCTATACACATTAAATTCCCTCTCATAGATTAAAACATAAAAATCAGTGCAAAGTCAGTGTGAAAAAAATAATTGTCAAAAGAAGATAAATCCGGTAAATTGAGTCTAAAACTGGCATCATTTTGTTGACTTTCATTTTATGCCCTTTACACCAATACTGTACTGTCCCTTTAAGACTCAATAGAAAGGTGAATCGTGCATCAGTGTTTCTTAGTAATTCTTTGTCATGTGATGTCTT
Source organism: Bombina bombina (assembly GCF_027579735.1). Classification (NCBI taxonomy): domain Eukaryota; kingdom Metazoa; phylum Chordata; class Amphibia; order Anura; family Bombinatoridae; genus Bombina; species Bombina bombina. The sequence goes on from NW_026512858.1 coordinate 1,129, forward strand.
ATTGTGAGAAAAGTAACTTATTTATACACATGAAAGGGAACAGATAACTATGTGCAATGTACTTAGGAGATATTCTCTATAGCTGCTACCGAATGAGAGAGCGTATCTCCCGTCCGATTACATAAATATGCTTCCTTCAGAATGGTGCTGTTTAAAGGGACATTAAAGTCATTTCTCGTTTATGCAGCACAAATTATTCACCGGATTCCAAAAGAGCTACTTACAAAATAAATGTTTTAGAAGCATTTCAGTCTGTGATTTTGCTGGGAACATGTGCATTGTTTTACAAGCCCAGGACACACCCCCTCCAAAAGCTTGCATTTTGTTTCTTAGTTCCTGGGTTGTTACCAGTTAGGGTATACACCTGCACATATCAGCCAATCACAGCCTGTGGGAGTGTCAGTGTTTTGCATTCCATGGAATGCTCTCAAGTCTCTCAGGGTGTGGGGGTGCATGGAAACACTACAATTTAAATTACAGGAAAAGCAGGCAAAATAATTTAATTAAAGTGAATTACAAAGTTGTCTAAATATGCATCATTGATCATTTTATGGAGAATTTAATTGTGAGCAGCAGTATATGTGCTATATTGCTATAAACATTGTTGCAAGCACTGCTGCCAGATGGTTAAAGACACGTGCACACTCAGCTCACCTAGGATTACTCTTTAAAGGGATATTAAACTGTGCTCCTTTGGTGAAAACAAATATGTTAAATCAAAGTAAACATAAAAAGAAACAGATTTCTCCAACATTGATGTGTCCGGTCCACGGCGTCATCCTTACTTGTGGGATATTCTCTTCCCCAACAGGAAATGGCAAAGAGTCCCAGCAAAGCTGGTCACATGATCCCTCCTAGGCTCCGCCCACCCCAGTCATTCTCTTTGCCGTTGCACAGGCAACATCTCCACGGAGATGGTTAAGAGTTTTTTGGTGTTTAAATGTAGTTTTATTCTTCTATCAAGTGTTTGTTATTTTAAAATAGTGCTGGTATGTACTATTTACTCTGAAACAGAAAAGGATGAAGATTTCTGTTTGTAAGAGGAAGATGATTTTAGCAGACAGTAACTGAAATCAATTGCTGTTTCCACACAGGACTGTTGAGATGAAGTAACTTCAGTTGGGGGAAACAGTTAGCAGTCTTTTCTGCTTAAGGTATGACTAGCCATATTTCTAACAAGACCATGTAATGCTGGAAGGCTGTCATTTCCCCTCATGGGGACCAGTAAGCCATTTTCTTAGTTAAACATAAAAGAATAAAGGGCTTCAAAAAGGGCTTAAAAACTGGTAGACATTTTTCTGGGCTAAAACAATTGCTTTACTAGGCATATTATGCAGATTCTAACTAATTATTGGTATTATAATCTTGGGGAACGTTTAGAAAAACGGCAGGCACTGTGTTGGACACCTTTTTCAGATGGGGGGCCTTTCTAGTTATAGACAGAGCCTCATTCTGGGACTGTATAGGGGTTAAATGTAAAAACGGCTCCAGTTCCGTTAATTTAAGGGTTAAAGCCTTCATACTTTTTCACATATTCAGTAATAAAGTGTTTTCAGTTTGAAATTTAAAGTGACAGTAACGGTTTTATTTTAAAACGTTTTTTGTGCTTTGTTGACAAGTTTAAGCCTGTTTAACATGTCTGTACCATCAGATAAGCTATGTTCTATATGTATGAAAGCCAATGTGTCTCCCCATTTAAATTTATGTGATAATTGTGCCATAGTGTCCAAACAAAGTAAGGACAGTATTGCAACAGATAATGATATTGCCCAAGATGATTCCTCAAATGAGGGGAGTAAACATGATACTACATCATCCCCTACTGTGTCTACACCAGTTATGCCCACACAGGAGGCCCCTAGTACATCTAGTGCGCCAATACTTATTACCATGCAACAATTAACGGCTCTAATGGATAACTCCATAGCAAATCTTTTATCCAAAATGCCTACTTATCAGAGAAAGCGCGATTGCTCTGTTTTAAACACTGAAGAGCAAGAGGACGCTGATGATAACTGTTCTGACATACCCTCACACCAATCTCAAGGGGCCATGAGGGAGGTTTTGTCTGATGGAGAAATTTCAGATTCAGGAAAAATTTCTCATCAAGCTGAACCTGATGTTGTGACATTTAAATTTAAATTAGAACATCTCCGCGCACTGCTTAAGGAGGTGTTATCTACTCTGGATGATTGTGACAATTTGGTCATTCCAGAGAAATTATGTAAAATGGACAAGTTCCTAGAGGTTCCGGTGCCCCCCGACGCTTTTCCTATACCCAAGCGGGTGGCGGACATAGTAAATAAAGAGTGGGAAAGGCCCGGCATACCTTTTGTTCCCCCCCCTATATTTAAGAAATTATTTCCTATAGTCGACCCCAGAAAGGACTTATGGCAGACAGTCCCCAAGGTCGAGGGGGGCGGTTTCTACTCTAAACAAACGCACTACTATTCCTATCGAAGATAGTTGTGCTTTCAAAGATCCTATGGATAAGAAATTAGAGGGTTTGCTTAAAAAGATTTTTGTACAGCAAGGTTACCTTCTACAACCAATTTCATGCATTGTTCCTGTCACTACGGCAGCGTGTTTCTGGTTCGAGGAACTAGAAAAATCGCTCAGTAAAGAATCTTCGTATGAGGAGGTTATGGACAGAGTTCAAGCACTTAAATTGGCTAACTCTTTTGTTTTAGATGCCGCTTTGCAATTAGCTAGATTAGCGGCGAAAAATTCAGGTTTGCTGTCGTGGCGCGCAGAGTGCTTTGGCTAAAGTCTTGGTCAGCGGATGTGTCTTCCAAGACAATATTGCTTAACATTCCTTTCAAAGGTAAAACATTATTTGGACCTGATTTGAAAGAGATTATTTCAGACATCACTGGGGGAAAGGGCCACGCCCTCCCACAGGATAGGTCTTTTAAGGCTAATAATAAGCCTAATTTTCGTCCCTTTCGCAGAAACGGACCAGTCTCTAATTCTGTATCCTCTAAGCAAGAGGGTAATACTTCACAACCCAAACCAGCCTGGAAACCAATGCAAGGCTGGAACAAGGGTAAGCAGGCCAAGAAGCCTACCACTGCTACCAAAACAGCATGAAGGGATAGCCCCCGATCCGGGACCGGATCTAGTGGGGGGCAGACTTTCTCTCTTTGCTCAGGCTTGGGCAAGAGATGTTCAGGATCCTTGGGCGCTAGAAATAGTTTCTCAAGGTTATCTCCTGGAATTCAAGGAACTACCCCCAAGGGGAAGGTTCCACAGGTCTCAATTATCTTCAAACCAAATAAAGAGACGGCATTCTTACATTGTGTAGAAGACCTGTTAAAGATGGGAGTGATACATCCAGTTCCAATAAGAGAACAAGGAATGGGATTTTATTCCAATCTGTTCATAGTTCCCAAAAAAGAGGGAACATTCAGACCAATTTTGGATCTAAAGATCCTAAACAAATTTCTCAGGGTACCATCGTTCAAAATGGAAACTATTCGAACGATCCTACCTACTATCCAGGAAAATCAATTTATGACTACCGTGGATTTAAAGGATGCGTACCTACATATTCCTATCCACAAGGAACATCATCAGTTCCTAAGGTTCGCTTTTCTGGACAAGCATTACCAGTTTGTGGCACTTCCATTTGGATTAGCCACTGCTCCAAGGATTTTCACAAAGGTACTAGGGTCCCTTCTAGCGGTTCTAAGACCAAGGGGCATTGCAGTAGTACCTTACTTGGACGACATCCTGATTCAAGCGCCGTCCCTGTCAAAAGCAAAGGCTCATACGGACATCGTCCTAGCCTTTCTCAGATCTCACGGATGGAAGGTGAACAAAGAAAAAAGTTCTCTGTCCCCGTCAACAAGAGTTCCCTTCTTGGGAACAATAATAGATTCCTTAGAAATGAGGATTTTTCTGACAGAGGTCAGAAAATCAAAACTTCTAAGCTCTTGTCAAGTACTTCATTCTGTTCCTCGTCCTTCCATAGCGCAGTGCATGGAAGTAATAGGATTGATGGTTGCAACAATGGACATAGTTCCTTTTGCACGAATTCATCTAAGACCATTACAACTGTGCATGCTCAGACAGTGGAATGGGGATTATACAGACTTGTCTCCGACGATTCAAGTAGATCAAAAGACCAGAGATTCACTCCGTTGGTGGCTGACCCTGGACAATCTGTCACAGGGAATGAGCTTCCGCAGACCAGAGTGGGTCATTGTCACGACCGACGCCAGCCTAGTGGGCTGGGGCGCGGTCTGGGAATCCCTGAAAGCTCAGGGTCTATGGTCTCGGGAAGAGTCTCTTCTCCCGATAAACATTCTGGAACTGAGAGCGATATTCAATGCTCTCAGAGCTTGGCCTCAACTAGCAAAGGCCAAATTCATAAGGTTTCAGTCAGACAACATGACGACCGTTGCATATATCAATCATCATGGGGGAACAAGGACTTCCCTGGCGATGAAAGAAGTGACCAAGATAATTCAATGGGCGGAGGATCACTCCTGCCACTTGTCTGCGATCCACATCCCAGGAGTGGAAAATTGGGAAGCGGATTTTCTGAGTCGTCAGACATTCCATCCGGGGGAGTGGGAACTCCATCCGGAAATCTTTGCCCAAATAACTCAATTATGGGGCATTCCAGACATCGATCTGATGGCGTCTCGTCAGAACTTCAAGGTTCCTTGCTACGGGTCCAGATCCAGGGATCCCAAGGCGACCCTAGTAGATGCACTAGTAGCACCTTGGACCTTCAACCTAGCTTATGTATTCCCACCGTTTCCTCTCATCCCCAGGCTGGTAGCCAGGATCAATCAGGAGAGGGCCTCGGTGATCTTGATAGCTCCTGCGTGGCCACGCAGGACTTGGTATGCAGACCTGGTCAATATGTCATCGGCTCCACCATGGAAGCTACCTTTGAGACAGGACCTTCTTGTTCAGGGTCAATTCGAACATCCGAATCTGGTTTCCCTCCAACTGACGGCTTGGAGATTGAACGCTTGATTTTATCAAAGCGTGGGTTTTCAGATTCTGTAATAGATACTCTGATTCAGGCTAGAAAGCCTGTAACTAGAAAAATTTACCATAAAATATGGAAAAAATATATCTGTTGGTGTGAATCTAAAGGATTCCCATGGAACAAGATAAAAATTCCTAAGATTCTATCCTTTCTACAAGAAGGTTTGGAGAAAGGATTATCTGCAAGTTCTCTGAAGGGACAGATCTCTGCTTTATCTGTTTTACTTCACAAAAGACTGGCAGCTGTGCCAGATGTTCAAGCATTTGTTCAGGCTCTGGTTAGGATCAAGCCTGTTTACAGACCTTTTGACTCCTCCCTGGAGTCTAAATCTAGTTCTTTCAGTTCTTCAAGGGGTTCCGTTTGAACCCTTACATTCCGTAGATATTAAGTTATTATCTTGGAAAGTTTTGTTTTTGGTTGCAATTTCTTCTGCTAGAAGAGTTTCAGAGTTATCTGCTCTGCAGTGTTCTCCGCCCTATCTGGTGTTCCATGCAGATAAGGTGGTTTTGCGTACTAAGCCTGGTTTTCTTCCGAAAGTTGTTTCCAACAAAAATATTAACCAGGAGATAGTTGTACCTTCTTTGTGTCCGAATCCAGTTTCAAAGAAGGAACGTTTGTTACACAATTTGGACGTAGTCCGTGCTCTAAAATTCTATTTAGAGGCTACTAAAGATTTCAGACAAACATCTTCCTTGTTTGTTGTTTATTCTGGTAAAAGGAGAGGTCAAAAAGCAACTTCTACCTCTTTCCTTTTGGCTTATGAGACTGCCGGACGGCAGCCTCCTGAAAGAATCACCTCACTCCACTAGGGCTGTGGCTTCCACATGGGCCTTCAAGAACAAGGCTTCTGTTGACCAGATATGTAAGGCAGCGACTTGGTCTTCACTGCACACTTTTGCCAAATTTTACAAATTTGATACTTTTGCTTCTTCGGAGGCTATTTTTGGGAGAAAGGTTTTGCAAGCCGTGGTGCCTTCCATTTAGGTGACCTGATTTGCTCCCTCCCTTCATCCGTGTCCTAAAGCTTTGGTATTGGTTCCCACAAGTAAGGATGACGCCGTGGACCGGACACACCAATGTTGGAGAAAACAGAATTTATGCTTACCTGATAAATTACTTTCTCCAACGGTGTGTCCGGTCCACGGCCCGCCCTGGTTTTTTAATCAGGTCTGATGAATTATTTTCTCTAACTACAGTCACCACGGTATCATATGGTTTCTCCTATATATATTTCCTCCTGTTCGTCGGTCGAATGACTGGGGTGGGCGGAGCCTAGGAGGGATCATGTGACCAGCTTTGCTGGGACTCTTTGCCATTTCCTGTTGGGGAAGAGAATATCCCACAAGTAAGGATGACGCCGTGGACCGGACACACCGTTGGAGAAAGTAATTTATCAGGTAAACATAAATTCTGTTTTTTGTAAAAAAAAAACACACCAAAAAACAGCTAACAAATTACTTTTCTTGCAAAATGAGCACTTAGAATTTCTCACTCTAGCCCCTCCCCCAGTGGAATGATATATATATATATATATATATATATATATATATGTTGTTCTTTAACCTGTACATACTTCTAACATGCATATGAAATAGCACGGTGTAGGCCAAAAGGTAAATTCTGTAACCTGCAAATGCTACAAATCAAATATCTGATATCGGCAACTTGCTCTATTTTAAATCCTAGGCTACAGATTTTATATTACAGCATCTCTAGTCAGTGTGGGACAAACACAATATTACACAAAAGCCCGCTTAAAGGGACACTCAATCAAAATTAAACTTTCATTATTCAGATAGAGCAGCCATTTTAAACAACTTTCCAATTTACTTCCATTAACTAAATGTGCACAGTCTTTTTATATTTAAACTTTTTGAGTCACCAGTTCCTACTGAGCATGTGCAAGACTAAGTGTGTATGCATTTGTGAATGGCTGATGGCTGTCACATGGTACGTGTATGCATTTGTGATTGGCTGATGGTGGTCACATGGTACAGGGGGAGTAGAAAAACACATAAGTTTTAAAATTGTCAGAAAAAAAAATCTACTCATTTGAAGTTCAGACTAAGTGCTATTGAATTGTCTTGTTAGCTTGCATTTGTTGATTATGCAAATCTACTGTGTTGACTGGTCCTTTAATGTCCCTTTTGAATGAACCGGAAGTAAATGTTTACTCTGTCCTATTGAAGCTCACACCTCTATTTGTGCATAGTGACAGACCCCTCTTTAAAAAACAAACAAAATGTGATTCCTTTAAAATAACAAAGACTTAAAGGGACACTGAACCCAAATTTTTTTCTTTCATGATTCAGATAGAGCAGCAATTTTAAGCAACTTTCTAATATACTCCTATTCTCAATTTTTCTTCATTCTCTTGCTATCTTTATTTGAAAAAGAACGCATCTAAGCTTCTTTTTTTTGGGTTCAGAACTCTGGACAGCACTTTTTTATTGGTGGATGAATTTATCCACTAATCAGCAAGGACAACCCAGGTTGTTCACCAAAAATGGGCCGGCATCTAAACTTACATTCTTGCATTTCAAATAAAGATACCAAGAGAATGAAGAAAAATTGATAATAGGCGTAAATTAGAAAGTTGCTTAAAATGTCATGCTCTATCTGAATCACAAGAGAAAAAAATTGGGTTCAGTGTCCCTTTAATATGTTTTGTTTTAAACCCTCTATGGCAATTAATGGGGCATAAAACGTCAAATGTTTCCTTCATGATTCAGATAGAGCAGCAATTTTACACAACTTACCAATATACATCCATTATCGTATTTGCTAAGTTCTATTAGTATAGTTTGTTGAAAAGTATACCTAGGAGCTGAGAGCTAGCAGCTGATTGGTGGTTGAACATATATACCTCTTATCGTTTGCTTACCAATGTGTTCAGCTAGCTCCTAGTAATGCATTGCTGCACCTTCAGCAATAGATACCAAGAGAATGAAGCCAAATTGATCAAATTGGAAAGTTGTTAAAAATTGTATTCTCTATGTGAATCACCACATGGGTTTAATGTCCATTTAAAGTGATCAGCCTTAGACATTTCTCTCTGGGAGTGACTGCCAGGCTTCTCTTTGAACTTTATAACAAATTACAAACGGAGAAGAGCCTCACACTGGAGAGAGAGCTTAGCATTGTAAATGTAGGTAAATGGACACGATTCACTAGGGCCCTAATGATAACAAACTCACTGCCATGGAGAGAAATCGTACAAAGGCTTTGGTCTGCTTTTGAGCATTTTATTGTAACATAGGTGTCTCCTTCATATCTCACGGTACGAGCACAGAGCTTTAGAGAATCGGGTCCTAGGTCTCTCTAGGTTCACCAGTTCATGGTTGCTCTTGCAGCCGATTCGCTAAAGAACGGAGAAATCAGTGAGCTTTAGTGAATTAGCTCTGTGACAAATGCAGGGGAATTGGTGAAGCTGGTGAGACCTTTTAGTGAATTCTTCCCATTGTCTAAGCTGGGCATAATGTCTACATAATGATGTTATTAAAGGGAAAGTATGTCTACAGTAAAACTAGGTGTAATTATTGTAAATTTGATCCAAATAGGAATGGCTGTAATACATAAAAAGGGCAGTACATGTAATAATGAGGAACATTTTTATTCTAATTAAAAAAAACTTTGAAATAAAGTTGTCTTGTTTGTTTATTCCTACACTGTATCTTCCATCACCTTCAGTCCTTTGCTTTAAACGTACCCCTCTTGTACCCCTGTCCCTAATTATCCACAGCAAAGCATAAAAGATAATCGTACATTTTTTTCAAGAAGTATGTTCCTGGACTGCAAAACAAAGCAGGCTATGCAAACAAAAATGCTTTAAAAATGTTATTTAGATTTTGCAATGCATTGCTCTATTGTTGATACATTACATATTATATAAAAAACTGTCCACTTAAATCAATATAAATACAGGAAGATAACCCTTTGTACAAAATGCTTGGGACCAGAAAAGGTTCGGATTTTGGAATATTTGCATCTGTAAAATCGGACAGTTTGGAAAGGAGATGGGATCAAGTGTACACAACAATATCTTATGTAATTTAGACAACATTTACATGTCATAATACAGCTTAAACCTGTAACCTAAATGTAGTTTTATATCATGTTTAATACATAATACCCACAGAAAGATAGTACAGTACTGTGATCAAAGGTAGTAGTTGTTTTAAATATATATAGACTATTGTTTGTATTTTAGAACACAAAAAACAGACACAGGCAGTGACTATTCTGACTTACAGGCAGGAAAAATATGAATTAAAACGTTTGGATTTTGGAATTCCGTATTTGAGGATTTTTTTACCTGTATGCACATTTACGTAGTCTTGTGTCCCTTGAGTGCTCTCTAGTGTCTGATTGTAGAACTACAGCACTAGTTTCTGCTGAAGTGAATGATCCTGTATTCACGCTCCATCTAGTGTTAGACTTTGGAAAAAACAACCTTAAAGTTGTTTTTTTTTTTCAAAAACGCTAGGATTTACCATCACTGAAGATAAAAGCCTACTTTATTCATCGGTAAAAAATAAAACAAAAAAGTTTTTTTTTGCTGCGGCTTTACTGCTTAGCTAAGCGACTCTGGTGGCCCACAGCAACGCCCATTTCTCCAACATTGGTGTGTCCGGTCCACGGCGTCATCCATTACTTGTGGGAATATTCTCTTCCCCAACAGGAAATGGCAAAGAGCGCAGCAAAAGCTGTCCATATAGCCCCTCCTCAGGCTCCGCCCCCCAGTCATTCTCTTTGACGCTCTGAACAAGTAGCATCTCCACGGAGATGGTGAAGCGTATGTGGTGTTTAGCGTCGTCTCTTTCCAAGGCAAAGGCTCATACAGACATTGTTCTAGCCTTTCTCAGATCTCACGGGTGGAAGGTGAACGTAGAAAAGAGTTCCCTGTCTCCGTCAACAAGAGTTCCATTTTTGGGAACAATAATAGATTCTTTAGAAATGAAGATCTTCCTGACAGAGGTCAGAAAGTCAAAGCTTCTAAACGCTTGTCAAGTTCTTCACTCTATTCTGCAGCCTTCCATAGCTCAGTGCATGGAAGTAGTAGGATTGATGGTTGCAGCAATGGACATAGTTCCTTTTGCTCGAATTCATCTAAGACCATTACAACTGTGCATGCTCAATCAGTGGAATGGGGACTATGCAGACTTGTCTCCCCAGATTCAAGTAGACCAGGTAACCAGAGACTCACTCCGTTGGTGGTTGACTCAGGATCACCTGTCTCAGGGAATGAGTTTCCGCAGACCAGAGTGGGTCATTGTCACGACCGACGCCAGTCTATTAGGCTGGGGCGCGGTCTGGGACTCCCTGAAAGCTCAGGGTCTATGGTCTCGGGAAGAGCCCCTTCTCCCGATAAACATCCTGGAACTGAGAGCGATATTCAATGCGCTCCGGGCTTGGCCTGAACTAGCGAAGGCCGGATTCATAAGATTCCAGTCGGACAACATGACGACTGTAGCTTACATCAACCATCAGGGAGGAACAAAGAGTTCCTTGGCGATGAGAGAGGTATCCAAGATCATCAAATGGGTGGAGGATCACTCCTGCCACCTATCTGCAATTCACATCCCAGGAGTAGACAACTGGGAGGCGGATTATTTGAGTCGTCAGACTTTCCATCCGGGGGAGTGGGAACTCCATCCGGAGGTCTTTGCCCAGTTAACACAATTATGGGGCATTCCAGACATGGATCTGATGGCGTCCCGTCAGAACTTCAAGGTTCCTTGCTACGGGTCCAGATCCAGGGATCCCAAGGCGACTCTAGTGGATGCATTAGTGGCGCCTTGGTCGTTCAACCTAGCTTATGTGTTTCCACCGTTTCCTCTCCTTCCCAGGCTCGTAGCCAGGATCAAACAGGAGAAGGCCTCTGTGATTCTGATAGCTCCTGCGTGGCCACGCAGGACTTGGTATGCAGACCTGGTGAATATGTCATCGGCTCCACCATGGAAGCTACCTTTGAGACAGGATCTTCTAGTACAAGGTCCATTCGAACATCCAAATCTAGTTTCTCTGCAGCTGACTGCTTGGAAATTGAACGCTTGATTTTATCCAAGCGTGGATTTTCAAATTCAGTGATTGATACTCTGGTCCAAGCCAGAAAACCTGTGACTAGAAAGATTTACCATAAAATATGGAAAAAATATATCTGTTGGTGTGAATCCAAGGGATTCTCCTGGAGTAAAATTAAAATTCCTAAGATTCTTTCCTTTCTCCAAGAGGGTTTGGATAAAGGGTTGTCAGCGAGTTCTCTAAAGGGACAGATTTCTGCTTTATCTCTCTTGTTACACAAACGACTGGCAACTGTGCCAGATGTACAAGCTTTTGTACAGGCTTTGGTCAGAATCAAGCCTGTCTACAGACCCATGACTCCTCCTTGGAGTCTAAATTTAGTTCTTTCAGTTCTTCAAGGGTTCCGTTTGAACCTTCACATTCCGTAGATATCAAGTTACTATTTTGGAAAGTTCTGTTTTTGGTTGCTATTTCTTCTGCTAGAAGAGTTTCTGAATTATCTGCTTTGCAGTGTGATCCACCCTATCTGGTGTTCCATTCAGATAAGGTTGTTTTGCGTACTAATCCTGGTTTTCTTCCAAAAGTTGTTTCCAACAAGAATATTAACCAGGAAATAGTTGTTCCTTCTCTGTGTCCGAAACCAGTTTCAAAGAAGGAACGTTTGTTACACACTTGTTAAAGTTCTATTTAGAAGCAACAAAGGATTTTAGACAAACCTCATCTTTGTTTGTCGTTTACTCTGGTAAGAGAAGAGGACAAAAAGCTACTGCTACCTCTTTTTCTTTCTGGCTGAAAAGCATTATCCAATCCCTCTACTAGGGCTGTGGCTTCCACATGGGCCTTCAAGAACGAGGCTTCTGTTGATCAGATATGTAAGGCAGCGACTTGGTCTTCTCTGCACACTTTTGCCAAATTCTACAAATTTGATACTTATGCTTCTTCGAAGGCTATTTTGCTCCCTCCCTTCATCCGTGTCCTAAAGCTTTGGTATTGGTTCCCACAAGTAATGGATGACGCCGTGGACCGGACACACCAATGTTGGAGATAACAGAATTTATGCTTACCTGATAAATTACTTTCTCCAACGGTGTGTCCGGTCCACGGCCCGTCCTGGTTTTTTAATCAGGTTTGAACAATTTTTTTCTCTATACACTACAGTCACCACGGCACCCTATAGTTTCTCCTTTTTTTCTCCTAACCGTCGGTCGAATGACTGGGGGGCGGAGCATGAGGAGGGGCTATATGGACAGCTTTTGCTGTGCTCTTTGCCATTTCCTGTTGGGGAAGAGAATATTCCCACAAGTAATGGATGACGCTGTGGACCGGACACACCGTTGGAGAAAGTAATTTATCAGGTAAGCATAAATTCTGTTTTTTTCAATGAGGTGACGTTTCCATCTCTTAGCCAATAGCCGTGCGTACCTACAGCATAACGCCGATCGGCCCACATGGCTATTGGGTAAGAGGTGGTAACCGATGAATGAAGGTGCGTTTATTTTTAGCGATGGCAGATACTTGCGTGTTTTAAAAGCTATGATTTGCCATCACTTTAACCTCTTAAGGGCATATGACGGAATTTTTCCGTCAAAAAACAATTGAGCAAACTGAAAGCTGTGTCGTTAAAGGGATAGGAAAGAGTGCTATGTTAAATCAAAGTAAATATAACAAGATACAGAGTGTGTAAAAAAGTAAACAATTTACTTGTTTTCTTGAAAAATGAGCACTTAGAAATTCTCAGTGTAGCTACTGACATGCTGAGAACTTAAAGGGACAGTCAAGTCCAAAATTAAACTTTCATGATGCAAATAGGGTATGCAATTTTAAACAACTGTACAATTTACGTTTATCACCAATTTTGCTTTGTTATACGTAGTTTTTTTATCTTATCCACTTTAGATCTCCTCTAAGAGGTTTCCAGACAGAGTTAATAAATTATATGTATAGATCAGCAGAAGATTTTAGCATTTGTGAACATATATATGTTATTCTAAGTTTGCACATTAAAGATTTACAGAGTGTCGGACGTGTCCTATATTAGGTCCATTATATATACATTTTTGGTGTTTAAGCTTTTTAGCGCCCTGTCCCACACAGCATTTCTATTAATTCAAGTCTGTCAAAAGAACTGAAATAAGGGGGCAGTCTGCAGAAGCTTAGATACAAGATAATTACAGAGGTAAAACGTGTATTATTATAACTGTTGGTTATGCAAAACTGGGGAATGGGTAATAAAGGGATTATCTTTCTTTTTAAACAACAATTCTGGTGTTGACTGTCCCTTTAAATACATTTTCAATTTACTTTTATAATCAAATTAGCTTTATTCTCTTGGTGTTTTGTTTAAAGCTAAATCGTTACCTAAGTAGGCTCATAACTGATATCTAAGTCATTGAAGCCGCCTCTTATCTCACTGCTTCTTTACAGCTAGGCAGCGCTAGTCTCATGTGGGCCATATAGATAACATTGTGCTCACTCCCGTGGAGTTACTTATGAGTCAGCATTGATTGGCTAAAATGCAAGTCTGTCAAAAGAACTGAAATAAAGGGACAGTCTGCAGAGGCTTAGATACAAGATAATCACAGAGGTAAAAAATGTAATAAAATATCATTAGTTATGCAAAACTGGGGAACGGGTAATAAAGGGATTATCTATCTTTTTAAAAAATTATTTTCAAGTAGACGGTCTCTTTAAATTACCACTAAATACAGCAGAATTGAATAACTGATAAATACACAATAAAAAGACAATGCAATCACACTTTACATTTGAAATGATCAGTAGAATACTTTCTGGAAAATGTCACAATGAATCCAATTTTCCTTCCTACTGTATCACGCGACAGCCATCAGCCAATCACAAAAGGCATATTCATATATACTGTGCACTTGCTCAGTAGCAGCTGGAGCCTCAGAAAGTGTGCATATAAAAAGAATGTGCACATTTTTTATAATGGAAGTATATCAGAAAGTTTATTTTTTTAATTATATGCTTTATCTAATTTTGACTTAAGTGGCCATTTAAGTTGCATGCTATCTTCTGAGCATGGGCAAGACGGACTTCCTGTGTTCAGGTGTCTGCTAGTAGAAGATTTGACACCCTACTGCTGAACCTAAATCAGCTGCTTCTTTATAGACCCTTGCTCCTGATCACATGCACATTAGTTATAAAAAAGTGTGCATGCGCAAAGGTATTAAATGTCAGTGTGTCACCGAGAATGATCTATGACCCATGCTAAATGGACATGAAACATAAAATGTTTCTTTCATGGTTCAGATAGAGAATACAATTTTAATAAAAGTTTCCAATTTACTTCTAACATTTGCTTTGTTCCATGTTATTCTTTGTTGAAGAGATATCTAGATAGGTACACTACATGATAGGAAATAGTGCTGCTATCTAGTGTTCCAGCTAAGGTATAACATTGTTGCAAAACTGATACCATATAGAACTGCAGACACGTGCACTCTCCAGAACATAACTTCCTGCTTTTCAACAAATGAGTACATAAAAATGTGATAATAGAAGTAGATTAGAAAGTTGTTTAAAATTCTATGTTCTACTATCCGAATCATAAAAGACAAAAATTGTATTTTAAGTCCCATTTAAAGTTGCTCGTTAGTCAAGAGGCAGCTCAGATAAAGTACTCTCATTATTTTAACAAGCTCGTTTATCAAAGGGGGTGATATTTACTTACTGATCTGCTCCTCATCTGTGCCTCACTACGCTGTCGGGTAACACAACAACCAATCTTATAGCTTGCAGACGAAGCAGCGACGTATGTAAAATATACCAGAGACACAATATTCTGTGTAGAATTGATGGGATAGCAACATGGCTGTGCGCTCCCCAGTGGTATATGTAGAACCCCTCCGTGGTTGGCTTTGTATAATGAGCCACACAGTGGATGTGGAAGAATCAGAATAAACTTTGAGTAAAAAAATCAAAGTAAAGTAGTTCTTTAAAATAATAAAATCCTATTGATCATGTAAATATATTACAATGTAATGCTGCTTTTGTATTTTTCTCGGTTGCATGTCCCTTTAATAGATAAACAGACATGTTTGTCATTTAAATTCTCACCATAGATGGCAAGAATCAGGTAAATTAATAATCCTGACAAACCATAAGAAAATGATGATGTTATTACCAAATTCCTGACTGACACAGGGTTATTGTCAGCAGATAAGGTTTACTGGAATTACTAACAAAAATATTTGTGGTTAGAAAAGGTACCAGAAATGAAAATAAGAACTATAAAGAGCATAAATTCATGTGGGTTTGTTTCATACTTATCAATATTGTGGGATCCTTCACTGGGTTCACTGTAAAGGTACCTTTAGCAGTTGGCTACTGAATAATCCAGTCCTGGTGGCCATGAGTGCCTTCAGAAATGTTTCCGGAGCCATATAATAAATAAATAAAAGTATACCCAGACAATAATATATTTACAAACATTAATACATTTGTCCTCTTTAAAGGGACATAAAACAAGTTGGTATAGAGACAAAATATAACAATATGTACTTTAATTACTTTACCTGCATATTTATACTGCATTGCCTCATCATTAACCCTTTCCTTTTTAGCTCCTGAATTGTAAAGCTCTAACTCCCCCCACACATTTCCTTCTATGGCTGTATCTTTATCTATTGTTGTTTTGGTAGAAGGCAAAGTGCACAGTAAAGGCTGTGATACACTACAAGCGGAGCGACGCGCATCGTGTAGATGCAGATGTGCGCACTCAGTGTTTCCTGCCTTTTCATCTCTGAGCATTCTGCTGCGTCTGAATCGATGCGGAGCGAAGCAGCTGCTGTGCCTCGCGCCGCATCGCTTGCAGTGTGTCACAGCCTTAATTATCTGCTGGAGCATGCCTAGAAGCTCTGAACTCAGTTGAAATACAATGCCTGTGTCTAAACACTGATAAGGGGGGTGGAGTTGACTGCTCCAGTCAGCTTAGCTATGTAATTCATTTGCTTATTTTTGAAAATTATTTTAAAATACTTGCCAGCAATTTTTAAACAATTTTTTATGCAAACTATTTTTAATTAATTAGCCCTTTTAGGATATGCACATATATCAACCTGTTTTCTTCCTAATTGGAAAGAGTCTACAGCTGCATTCATTACATTTGGGAAATAAGAACCTGGCCACCAGGAGGAGGCAAAGACACCCCAGCCAAAGACTTAAATACTCCTCCCACTCCCCTCATCCCCCAGTCATTCTTTGCCTTTCATCTCAGGAGGTTGGCAGAGAAGTGTCAGAATTTATTTTGTCTCTTATGGAGGGTACTACTCTTCGCAATGGGACAAGAGTTTTAAGTAGCTCTATAAGCTTCTCACTGAGGGCCTGGGTGAAAGTTAGAGTCTCAGGGAGAGTTCTCATTTGCGACACCATCCCGACTCATATTAACAACTCCTACAGAAATCGGCGTTGACGAGTTTCGCAAACTGCTTTTTCTCTCAAGTCCATGTCAGGAGCAATGCTACGACCTGTCACACTTGAAGTGCCGTGTTCTTGTTGCACGGCGTGGATTCTGGTAAGATCGTTTCATTTATTATTACATATTGTTTACGCAGAAGACAGGGTCACAGTGTGGCGCCTTTTATCTTTATAGAATCAAGGGTTAATATCTACTTAGGGGGATTATTGATCAGGGGGGAATAATAATCTTATGTTTTTGATTTTATGCTGCTTTATGTGTGAGATGTTATGGGCTCTTAGGCTATTATGGAATATACAGATTTCACTTTCACTTTGAGAGTCATGCAGCTTACAAGCTTGGCGCGCTTTCTCTCATAGCAGGGTCAGTCCTGCATTGTGCACTGTAATTCATTCCCTCCTTCCTGACTATCAGAGAGGAGTCATACATCTCTGTACTGTCTGGTTCATAGGAGGTGGTGAGTGCCCCAGCCATTGGGATATAGAGGTGCCGTTAGAGAATGTTTTATCTCTCTAGTTCTCTGGTTATTGCACTAGTGATGGAGGATTTGGTTTCTTTAGAGGGCACTCCCTCTATTCCTAAAGAGCAATTCCTGTTTATATGGGGAGGAGGCCTTAGTACGTCCCCTCCATTATGTTCCATATGCCTTGATAATGTAATAATATCAAACATGTTTGATATCACGGAGCCGTCCTCCTCTGAGGAGTTGTTGTTCAGTGAGGTGCGTACCCTACATTCTTATATCTCTACACATGCAGTTTTCCTGTAGCATTGCAGATCCTCCATCTGGAGGGGCCTTTTTTCTCCAGACGTTACTGCGCAGTTCAGACGGCGGTGTCTGTGGCCTTAATGCTTTACCTCGCCCTGCTAAGCACAAGCGAAAGGTTACATATTGCACTCCTTCCCAGAGTACATCAAATAATTTTTGGATTCAACTGATAGGGTTATTCGAGGATGAAGTTCTTTCTGAGACTTCAGAGTATGAACTTTCTGGGTCAGAGTCTGCTGCCTTTCAACCTCCAGCTGTGGAGGAACCAGGCTTTAGTTTTAGGAATTTGCGCTTCTTCTAAAGGAAGTTTTTGGTGAATTCAGGGGTTCCAGAGATCATATTGCCTGATGAACCTTAACTTCTTAAATTGAATAGAGTTTGAGGACAGGGTGGTGCCTTCCCTTCCCTGCTCCTGTTGTCCCGGGGATTCCACCTTGGACTGTACAGTTCCCTGCGGGTGCGACTGTCCCTGAGTGTTGTGCCTTTTGTTACAGAATTGTGCGCCTTTGACATGTTTTTTTCAGTTATTGAATGACCCTATCCTTATCGGATACGGGAATACTCAGTCTGCTCTTCTGCTTATTAGACATGTGGGGATGATGTAATCTTCTGATTGTCCATGTATTGAGATCTTTTCCAGTTTTTTTGGAAGATCAGGGCTCCGTTTGGTTGGTCCTGCGGTAGGCCTGTTTCTTTTTGGGCATTAACCTACGGGTTGCCTTGTACTTTATTTTCATCCGATAGGATGTCCTGTCTGTTTTCCTTCTTCCCCTCTGAGGGAGGATTTATGCGGCTTGACGGTTAGGACCCGGATTGCAGGCTGGTCCTGTTTGGGTTCAGTTCTGTCTGGTAGCTGTTCGGACACATGGCGCCGCTCTGCTTGGCTGGTCCAGTAGTGACGCTGAGTGCTCATGTTATCCTCTGTGTTCAACTAAGCATTCTAGAGGACCGGCAGGAAGGATTGTCTCAGTCCTTATAGCCTTCAATTTGGATGACTGGGTCAGTGGAGTTCCGCTGCATCTCTCTCTCTTGTGTCTGGGGTTGTCAGACCCTAGAGCTCCTTCCTATGTAGAGGAGGGTTGGTTGGCTTGCGTCCTCTTGCCGCCGAGTTGGGCGGTTTGGCCTTTTTTTCTTTTGAGGCCCTGGGAATTGTCCTTCTGGACTTAGTTCTCAGCAGCTAGCAGTTTATTGGGTAGTTCAGCTGCCTTGCAGCGGATGGGTTGCAGAATGTGACCAGCTGCAGCTATTGCACATTGACTGTGTACTGTCTAGCAATGTTCCCTCTAAGGTGCGCAGCAGGTCGGGCGCGCACCTTCCCTCTCTGTGTAGCGCAGGCAGTACATAAGGCCACGCAAAACACAGGAGGAATGTAGAAAGTTTTTTATTTTTTTTATTTCAGCACTGCTAGCCTCCAGGAAACGGCATGACAGAGGCACTGTTAAAAGAAAAGGTCCCTCCAGTGAAGCACAGCTTGATTTGTTTCCTGTGCTACACTGAGGGGGAGGACCTAAGCTGAATGACAGCTGTGTGTGTAAATCACACAGCACTGTCAGAGAGCGGGAGAGAACAAACACGGAGGGCAGCAGGCAATAGGCACTTTCAGGGAAATTTGAGAAAAGAATGTCAGTAGACGAAGTGTAGCCCTCCTCCTCCGTATAGCAGATACTGGAAGCAGCCGAGTAGGTGAGGGCTGGGGATCTTCCTCACATGCCGTAAGTTTCACAGTTGGCATGATGGTAGCTTTTGCTGCAGGTAATTCTGTTTCCTTATCACATTGACTGTAAAGCCCTCAAGTACCAGAGAGATCTGTACAATAATTGAATTACAGGTCATATTCCTGGCTTCTACAATTTAAAGCAGCCTTTGTTATCCACTCTATTTACTAATAAATAATACTAATATCCCAGTGCAGCAAAGACAAAGAGTTCATCTTACTTGTTATGGTATAACCCGGATATCAAGGGTTAATACCAGATGAAAGATGCCCTGAATACGGGATCAGCAACACACAAACCCAGTTAATTCCCCACCAAACACGAGACCAAGCTCCATCTTGAGGGTAAAACAGAAGAATGTTTTATTGAGGGCTATATGCCCAGTATTTATGCAGGTCTCCCACCTGGTTGACACTCCCTAGGAGACCAGATGGGGGATTGGAAGAGTATAGTACATTAGATAGAGGGAAGACGCCCTTTTACAGGATACAATAGAATTACATTACTTAACCAAATAAACAATTAAACACAAGAAAACAATGGAGTCCTTCTTGGCACCTGGCAGTCTGAACTCTGGAGGTGATTAAACAAGGTGAACGCTTATCACCTAAACTTAATTACAGTAAACAATAGCTGATGCCAGGAAACCTGTCTTCAGAAAATAGTTTCTCAAAACTGAACAAAGTTAACCCTTCCAGTACTGACAGAGTGGTCTGTCACACGGCTCCCTCCTGGTGGGACACTCCGGCAGACCCGACTTGACGCTTTGGCGGGTCATCTTGGGGATGACCGGACTAGGAGGTGGTAGGAATGTCAGTTTGCCGGGACAATCATCTGCATTCCCGTTATGAGAGAGAATTCCTGTCCGTATAAATAAGGGTTCAACTTCTTCAGTGCCCAGACCAGGGCTAAACAGTACTTTAAGTTTTTGTTTTCAGAGACGCTTCTTTCCAGTTGGAGACAAATCTCATCTGCTTCTTTACGAGTTTTTTGTACCTGCTCTTTATAGGTATCCACAATCACTTCATACTGACATAGGGTGCCCTTGAGTTGCTGCACCTCACTATGAGCCAGCGTCAGCTTTTCCTCCAGTGTCGCTAAGTTTGTCTTTAATTTTTCATGTTCCACTCTCAAGCTGGTGTTTTCTGCGGTCTGTCGGTGCAGCTTGTCTAGCAGAGATTCCTGTTCTAAACGCGCTTTTTCCTCTGCGCTTCTCTTTTCTCCCGCTAGCACTGTTACGTGATTGTTTAACGTGACCATTTCATCCTCTACTTGACTCTTCTCCTTCATCAGCGCATTTTAACGGGACTTCCACGTATCAATAGCGGATAGAGATTTACTGAGCTCAGCGTCCTGGGGCTCAGCAGCAGTTGGGTCGGTCTCGGCGGCACGGATCTGGGCACGGGTAGTCACAGGGTTAACATCGGCGGGACCCATGGGAGCGTAGGCAGAAACAAGGGGGGCCAAGTCATTTCCAAGGAGAACATCAGCTGGTAAGTCCTTCATGACCCCCACATTCACATGTCTAGAGCCCACTCCCCAATCCAAATGTACCCGGGCAACAGGTAGGCGGAACACAGCACCCCCTGCTACCCTCACAGCCACAGTGTCTCTGGTGACTGGTTCTCAGACACCAAGTTCTTTTGTAGCAAGGTCATGGTAGCACCAGTATCTCGTAGACCACTGACCTCCTTCCCATTCACTTTAACCAGTTGCCGGTGCTGTTGCTGGTTATCCCGGTGGGCAGCTTGCACGGGGTCTGCTTCATGTAGGATGCCCCAGCATCCGGTGGGTCTCCTCCAGGACTGTGCTTGGTTCGCTGTATTTAGGAGACACTCTGGTCTTTTGTGCCCTAGTTGCTTACATCCAAAGCACCGAATAGGCTGTGAGTAGTCCCGTGAGTTGAACCGGGCTGTCTGAGGATAGTTCGTGGCTGGAGGCGGTGTGGTAGAGCGGTGCGCCGGGGGTTGGTAACTGGTAGCTGCTGGGGTGACTGTGGGTCTGTACTCCACTCTGGCAGGGATCTTAGTGGTAGCAGTGTCCAGTTTGCGGGCATCCGTATACTCATCTGCCAGGCGAGCAGCTTCATGCAGGGTGGAGGGTTTAAGGTCCCGAACCCACTCTCTAACTCCTGTGGATAACTTGTCAAAGCAATGTTCCAAAAGAAATAGCTGCAGCACCTCTTCCCCGGATACGGCTTGGCACCCCGTCATCCAGTGAGCTGCTGTGCGGTGCACCTTACATGCCCACTCGACGTAGGAATCTCCAGCTAGTTTAACAGTGTCTCTGAACAGTCTCCTGTATGCCTCCGGTGTAATCGCATACCTGGAGAGCAGAGCCTCTTTTACAGCATTATAATCCCTGACTTTCTCACCTGGAATGGCCCGAAAAGCCTTGTTGGCCCGTCCGGATAATTTTCCGGATAATATCGTGACCCAGTCCTCTGCGGGTACCTTGTGTAGGGCACATTGCCTCTCAAAATCCGCAAGGTACCCATCAATCTCTCCTTCTGTTTCCAGGAAGTTTTTAAAAGCTGCAAAATGTACTTTTCTCTTTTCCACTGGGGTTGCTGTGACTTGGGCTGCTGTAGCGCCGCTTTGGCGAAGTAGGTTGGCCTCCACAGCTGCTATGACCCGGTCAATAATTTCGGCAGTCGGGTTGGGGCCATCATGTGCCAGTCTTATTTTAACCGCCCGGTCAAAGCTTGCTTCTTCAGGAGTTCTGTCTGATATGCTAGGCTCATTGGTTCCTTCGGTCCCTGGTACTCCTTCCATCTCGGTCAGTATTGTAATAATCTCCCTCTTCCTGAGGTTACTGACCTGTCGGCCCCGTTGTTCTAGCAGGTCTTTAAGGGTGGCTCTTTTCAGCCTTTCATACGGTATTCCCATTAGGTCCGGATGTGTAGCTGCTCTTCTGGGCGATAAGGACCATCCCGTCGCTTGCCACCAATTGTTATGGTATAACCCGGATATCAAAGGTTAATACCAGATGAAAGATGCCCTGAATACGGGATCAGCAACACACAAACCCAGTTAATTCCCCCCCAAACACGAGACCAAGCTCCATCTTGAGGGTAAAAAAGAAGAATGTTTTATTGAGGGCTATATGCCCAGTATTTATGCAGGTCTCCCACCTGGTTGACACTCCCTAGGAGACCAGATGGGGGATTGGAAGAGTATAGTACATTAGATTGAGGGAAGACGCCCTTTTACAGGATACAATAGAATTACATTACTTAACCAAATAAACAATTAAACACACGAAAACAATGGAGTCCTTCTTGGCACCTGGCAGTCTGAACTCTGGAGGTGATTAAACAAGGTGAACGCTTATCACCTAAACTTAATTACAGTAAACAATAGCTGATGCCAGGAAACCTGTCTTCAGAAAATAGTTTCTCAAAACTGAACACAGTTAACCCTTCCAGTACTGACAGAGGGGTCTGTCACATTACTATTCTTCTGTGTTAACATGTTAGCCTTTATCACCTTACTCCCATTCTAAGAGGATGGCTGTCAGTCAAACATGCATTCATGTTATAACATGCAGATCACTATTTAACCCCTTGGCTACCAGAGAGGATTGCAGTGTATTCCTATACAATGCACTGTAGCCCTTTTTGGCAGGCATCTGGCATGGGGTTAAATTTATGCCAACAAGCTGGTCTAGGCATCTGAGGAGATTATGCAGGAGACTGAGGCTTGTCTGTGTCACAAACCAGTTTTTATATATAGTTTGAGCAATAATGTCTGTAGTACTGTGTAATGCTATTGCTGCTTTCACATGAGGATCTATTTAAGCAGTATTATATTAGCTATATGTGTGTGTGTGTGTGTGTGTGTGTGTGTGTGTGTGTGTGTGTGTGTGTGTATATATATATATATATGTATGCTCAATGCCGCACACAAGCCCTATCAAACCGGCACACAGACAAAAATAATTGCACACACAGAAAAAAAATTAGAGGGAACATTGCTGTCTAGATGTTTTTTTAGAGACCTTTTGGTCTTCCTCTGTTGTCTCCATGTGAGTTAGGTCTCCTTTTAGGGACCTGGGTTCCCCTCCGGGATATGGTCATTCCCTGTTACGGGCACTCAGCGTGCTCTCCCTGGGCTCTGCTCGGAGCTGGGGATGCTGTGCGTCCTTTTCTCTTTATGAGCCTCTGATTGTATGCAGGTGATGCAGAGACCAGCCTTTGCTCGAGTGATTTTGGCCTCGGGGTATCCCTTTGCTTGTTGTCCTGCGGCTGTTTGAGAGTCTATGGCTCTAGTGTCGTTGTACAACTTTAACGCCTTAGCTCCTTTGGAGCATTGGACTTTGGCAAGGGGTGGTCTCTTCCTTGGGTCGGAACTTGCAAGTTATCTCGTTATCTGAGTTGATCTGGATATTGCATTGATATCTCCCTGTAGTCTGGTTTTTTATATCAGACAGGGTGTTAAGTTCTCGGATATTGTTTGTTTAAACAATTGGGGGCTCGGATCTGTACTGACCTCGTCAGTGAGGTGTAGCCATATTCCTCTAAGCACACTGAGCAAGGAGTCCACGTCTGGTTTTCCCTTTTTCCCATAGGGAGACTAAATACACACAGAGAGAAGCACACTCACAGGAAACCAGACGTGGACTCCTTGCTCAGTGTGCTTAGAGGAATATGGCTATACCTCACTGAAAAGCATTACTGGGCTAAAAGAAGCTGCACCCAGGTGGTAAATCGCCATAGAACAGGCTAACAATAGTATTGAGCCAGTTGTTCGTTCCTGTGAGTGTGCTTCTCTCTGTGTGTGTATATATATATTTGTGTTTATCAGTTATTGTTTCATGTTTTGAAACGTCACTTTCCACCAAAAAGCTGTAGGAGTTCAGCACTTTCAGACCAATGTAACCTTTTTTAATGCAAAAAAATAAAAATATTTTTTAACTTTAAATATTGCTCTTTCTTTCATGTAATTGGCAAGAGTCCATGAGCTAGTGACGTATGGGATATACATTCCTACCAGGAGGGGCAAAGTTTCCCTAACCTCAAAATGCCTATAAATACACCCTTCACTACACCCACAACTCAGTTTTAAAAACGTTGCCTCCTATGGAGGTGGTGAAGTAAGTTTTTGTGTTTGATTTTTTTTGTTTTCTTCTATGATAAGCACTTCTAAGCATTCTGAAGCCCAAATCCTCTCAGAGTACAGTGTTTGTCAGAGGGATGTGAAGAGAGTATCGCTTATTGATTTTTATGGTTTCTCTCACAGGAATTTTTTTCAAGGGTTCTCTGTTTTCGGTCGTAGGGATTCATCTCCTACCTCCCTTTCCAGATCGACAATATACTCTTATACCATTACCTCTGCTAATAGCTTTCAGTACTGGTTTTGGCGCTTTATGTATTTATATAAAGTTTTAAATATATGTATTTTACTTATATTTGCCATGAGTCAGGTCTATATATATTTCCCTTTGCAGTCTAGCAGTTTCAGTATGGGATAGTGGACACAGTTCTACCAAAGCTATGTGTATCTGTTGTAAGCTAGCAGAGATTATGGGGCATATCTATCAAGCTCCGGATAGAGCTTGAGGCCCGGTGTTTCTGGTGAGCCTGCAGGCTCGCCAGAAACACCAGTTATGAAGCAGCGGTCTAAATACTGCTGCTTCATAACCTGTCCGCATGCTCTGAGCAGGCGGACAAAGATCACCGCAATTCAACCCAATCAAGTATGATCGGGTTGATTGACACTTCCCTGCTGGCGGGCGATTGGCCGCGAGTTAGCAGGGGGCGGCGTTGCACCAGCAGCTCTTGTGCTCTCCGCATTTAGCAAGGTCTTGCGGACCTGATCCGCACTGTCGGATCAGGTCCGTAAAACCTTTGATAAATAGGGGCCTATATCTCCGGCTGTAGTATGTAACAGTTGTCATGATAAGCTTTTGCATGCTGAAAATGTTTCTATTAGTACTAGTACAGTATCTGTTGTTCCTTCAACATCTAATGTACATGATATCCCTGTTGATATGAAAAATTATATTGCTGATGCGATACAGAAGGCAATGGGGGGTAGTTATCAAGCCGTCAACCTCAAATACGCTGGAATTCCGCAGCATATTTGTGGCGAGGCTGATTCGCCTTAGTTATCAAAGGCTTCAGACCGGCAAAAGTAGAATTTTGTGACGTAAACTACGATCCGCCGGACTCCGTCCGACACAGATCGATTCTTACATCACTCCAGATGTTCCGCACACAAGTACGGCACAATCTGACTACTTTTGCTAGTTATCAAAAAACTAGCAGGTACGCTCTGCACTTTTACGGCCCAGCGTACCTGGTTTTCAAACCGCCACCCTGGAGGCGGCGGATCCCATAGGAATCAATGGGAGTCTGACCATAGCGAAAGTACAAGTTCGCTGCTGCCAGACATCCCATTGATTTCTATGGGAGCTGTCTACACCTAACACCCTAACATGTACCCCGAGTCTAAACACCACTAATCTGTCCCCCCTACACCGCCGCAACTAAATAAAATGATTAACCCCTAAACCGCCACTCCCGGAACCCACTGCAAGCTACTCTATACCTATTAACCCCTAAACCGCAGCTCCCTGACCCTGCCACAACTATAATAAGTGTATTAACCCCTAAACCGCCGTTCCCTGACCCTGCCGCAACCTATATTAAATTTATTAACCCCTATCCTGCCCCCCTACACCATCGCCACCTATAATAAATTTATTAACCCCTATCCTGCCCCCCACTACACCGCCACCACTGTAATAAAATTATTAACCCCTAAACCTAACTCTAACACTAACCCTAACACCCCCCTAACTTAAATATTAATTAAATAAATCTAATTTATATTTCTATTATTAACTAAGTTAATCCTATTTAAAACTAAATACTTACCTATAAAATAAACCCTAATATAGCTACAATATAACTAATAATTATATTGTAGCTATCTTAGGATTTATTTTTATTTTACAGGCACCTTTCAATTTATTTTAACTAGGTACAATAGCTATTAAATAGTTATTAACTATTTAATAGCTTACCTAGCTAAAATAAAGAGAAATTTACCTGTAAAATAAAAGCTAACCTAAGTTACAATTACACCTAACACTACACTATACTTTAATAAATTATTCCTATTTAAAACTAAATACTTACCTGTAAAATAAACCCTAAGATAGCTACAATATAAATTATAATTACATTGTAGCTATCTTAGGATTTATATTTATTTTACAGGTAACTTTGTATTTATTTTAGCTAGTTAGAATAGTTATTAAATAGTTATTAACTATTTAATAGCTACCTAGCTAAAAGAAATTCAAAATTACCTGTAAAATAAATCCTAACCTAAGTTACAATTAAACCTAACACTACACTATCATTAATTAAATAAATTAAATAAACTACCTACAAATAACTACAATTAAATACAATTACATAAACTAACTAAAATACAAAAAATAAAAAAAAAGCTAAGTTACAAAAAATAAAAAAATAAGTTACAAAC
Source organism: Bombina bombina (assembly GCF_027579735.1). Taxonomy (NCBI): domain Eukaryota; kingdom Metazoa; phylum Chordata; class Amphibia; order Anura; family Bombinatoridae; genus Bombina; species Bombina bombina. The sequence continues at coordinate 27,578 of NW_026512858.1, forward strand.
ATTTAAAAAAATATTACAACAATTTTAAGCTACTTACACCTAATCTAAGCCCCCTAATAAAATAACAAACCCCCCCAAAATTAAGGTAGGAAAAATCTGATTGGCTGATGGAATCAGCCAATCAGATTCAAGTTCAATCCGATTGGCTGATCCAATCAGCCAATCAGATTGAGCTTGCATTCTATTGGCTGATCGGAACAGCCAATAGAATGTGAGCTCAATCTGATTGGCTGATTGGATCAGCCAATCGGATTGAACTTGAATCTGATTGGCTGATTCCATCAGCCAATCAGATTTTTCCTACCTTAATTCCGATTGGCTGATAGAATCCTATCAGCCAATCGGAATTGAAGGGACGCCATCTTGGATGACGTCCCTTAAAGGAGCCTTCATTCGTCGGTAGTCCGTCGGGAAAGAAGGATGTTCCGCGTCGGCGGGATGAAGATTCAAGACCCGGCTTCGAAGATGACCTCGCCCGGATAGAAGACTTCTTCAGCGCCTCTTGGAAGATGACCTCGCCCGGATGGAAGATTTCTTCAGCGCCGCTTGGAGGATCACTTCATCGGATGGAAGATTTCTTCAGCGCCCCTTGGATGATCACTTCTGCCGGTCCGGATGTCCTCTTCAGTTCCATCGATGGCTCGGCTGAGTGAAGACAACTAAAGGTAGGATGATCTTCAGGGGATTAGTGTTAGGTTATTTTAAGGGGGGTTTGGGTTAGATTAGGGGTATGTGGGTGGTGGGTTTTAATGTTGGGGGGTTGTATTTTTCTTTTACAGGCAAAAGAGCTGAACTCTTTGGGGCATGCCCCCACAAAAGGCCCTTTTAAGGGCTGGTAAGGTAAAAGAGCTTTGAACTTTTTTAATGTAGAATAGGGTAGGGCATTTTTTTATTTTGGGGGGGTTTGTTATTTTATTAGGGGGCTTAGATTAGGTGTAAGTAGCTTAAAATTGTTGTAATATTTTTTTAAATGTTTGTAACTTATTTTTTTTATTTTTTGTAACTTAGCTTTTTTTTATTTTTTGTACTTTAGTTAGTTTATGTAATTGTATTTAATTGTAGTTATTTGTAGGTAGTTTATTTAATTTATTTAATGATAGTGTAGTGTTAGGTTTAATTGTAACTTAGGTTAGGATTTATTTTACAATTAATTTTGAATTTCTTTTAGCTAGGTAGTTATTAAATAGTTAATAACTATTTAATAACTATTCTAACTAGCTAAAATAAATACAAAGTTACCTGTAAAATAAATATAAATCCTAAGATAGCTACAATGTAATTATAATTTATATTGTAGCTATCTTAGGGTTTATTTTACAGGTAAGTATTTAGTTTTAAATAGATATAATTTATTAAAGTATAGTGTAGTGTTAGGTGTAATTGTAACTTAGGTTAGTTTTTATTTTACAGGTAAATTTCTCTTTATTTTAGCTAGGTAAGCTATTAAATAGTTAATAACTATTTAATAGCTATTGTACCTAGTTAAAATAAATTGAAAGGTGCCTGTAAAATAAAAATAAATCCTAAGATAGCTACAATATAATTATTATTTATATTGTAGCTATATTAGGGTTTATTTTATAGGTAAGTATTTAGTTTTAAATAGGATTAACTTAGTTAATAATAGAAATATTATTTAGATTTATTTAATTAATATTTAAGTTAGGGGGGTGTTAGGGTTAGTGTTAGACTTAGGTTTAGGGGTTAATAATTTTATTACAGTGGCGGCGGTGTAGTGGGGGGCAGGATAGGGGTTAATAAATTTATTATAGGTGGCGACGGTGTAGGGGGGGCAGGATAGGGGTTAATAAATTTAATATAGGTTGCGGCGGGTTCAGGGAGCGGCGGTTTAGGGGTTAAACTATTTATTTATTTGCAGCGAGGTGCGGGATCAGCAGGATAGGGGTTAATAACTTTATTATAGAGGGCGACGGTATAGGGGGGCAGGATAGGGGTTACTAGGTATAATGTAGGTGGCAGTGGTGTCCAGGAGCGGCGGTTTAGGGGTTAATACATTTATAAGACTTGCGGCGGGGTCTAGGAGCGGCGGTTTAGGGGTTAATACATTTATAAGACTTGCGGCGGGGTCTAGGAGCGGCGGTTTATGGGTTAATACATTTATAAGACTTGCCGTAGGGTCTAGGAGCGGCAGTTTAGGGGTTAGTAACTTTATTTAGTTGCGGGGGGCTCCGGGGGCGCCGGTATAGGGGTAGAACAGTGTAGTTTAGTGTGGTTGCTTAGTGACAGGCTAGCAAGAAAGCTGTCAAACAGCCGAGGAGCAGCGAGATCGGATGAGTGATAACTCTCACAGTCCGCTGCTCATCGCCCTGCGGCTTTTTGACAGCTTTACTTGATAGCTTAGGCGTATTTTTTCAGGTCCGCGGCGGCGAAGGTAGGTGAGCTTAGGCGGGCGTATTGGGCCGGCGAAGGCAGGAAAGTTGACACGTTGATAACTACCCCCCTATGTCTGCTATTCCGCCTTCTAATAAACGTAAAAGGTCTTTTAAAACTTCTCATGATACTGATGAATTTTGTAATGACCGACAACATATTGATATATCCACTTCTGATGAGGATCTCTCTAGTTCAGAGGATCCTGCTTCAAAAATTGACATTGATAAATCAACTTATCTTTTTAAGATTGAGTATATTCATTCTTTGTTGAAAGAAGTATTGGTTACTTTGGATATTGAGGAATCTGGTTCTCTTGATAACAAATCCAGTAAACATTTAAATTCTGTGTTATGTGAGACTTATTTTTTTGTGTGGATTTAATTTTTTCAGCGGAAATAGCTGTTTTTATTTCATCCCTCCCTCTCTAGTGACTATTCTGTGGACTTCCACATCTTAGGCATTTCTATCCCTTATGTCACTAGCTCATGGACTCTTGCCAATTACATGAAAGAAAACATAATTTATGTAAGAACTTACCTGATAAATTAATTTCTTTCATATTGACAAGAGTCCATGAGGCCCACCCTTTTCTTATGGTGGTTATGATTTTTGTTTAAAAGCACAATTATATTTCCAGTTCCTCTTTTTGTATGCTTTTTTACTCCTTATTTTATCACCTCACTACTAGGCTATTCGTTAAACTGAATTGTGGGTGTGGTGAGGGGTGTATTTATAGGCATTTTGAGGTTTGGAAAACTTTGCCCCTCCTGGTAGGATTGTATATCTCATATGTCACTAGCTCATGGACTCTTGCCAATATGAAATAAATTAATTTATCAGGTAAGTTCTTACATAAATGATGTTTTTAGATGTAGATACTTTTTTTAACGAGATTAACATCCCTTTAAAATACATCTCAAGCAATCTGTATAGAACCGCTAGCAGCAAATATTAGGAACATGAAAGAAATTGAGGGAGCGAAAATAGGAGCTTCTGAATATAAGACCATGCTATTCGCTGATGATGTCTTATTGACAATCACCAGACCCATGAGCTCGTTGCCGTATTTGTACAGAATATTAGATGAATACTCGGGAATCTCGGGTTACAAAATAAATTCTGGTAAATGTGAGGCACTTGCGATTAATTTACCCCCCCCCCACACCAAAAAATTAATCGAACTAAATTTTGCAATTAACTGGGCGAAAAACTATATCACATATTTGGGGGTCAGGATAGGTGATAAAGTGGCAGATCTATACAAACTAAATTTCATTCCTGTGTATAAAGCGATCAGAAATGATCTGAGGAGATGGAGAAAATGTAATTTCTCATGGTATGGGAAAATGGTATCCATAAAAATGAATGTGCTCCCAAGACTAATGTACTTATTCAGGGCTATACCGATTAATATACCGTCGTCAGAACTACAGGCTTTACAGACTGATGTACTGAAATTTCTAAGGGGGGATGGGAGACCGAGAATAGCTTCCAAGTTGCTAACGTTGCACAGACAAGTAGGAGGAGTGGGAGTCCCAAACCTGGTGGAGTACTACCAGGCTGCTAGGTTGGCGCAGACAGTTACATTGGGGAAAGAAGGAAACGAGCTGATATGGCCGCAGGTGGAGGCGGAAATAATGGGTAGTACTAGAGCGGCGGATATTCTGTGGGATCTTGAAGGACGCTTGAAGTCAAAGGAGTATAGGTCACCAATAACGGCTGACGCAATAGGTTTGTGGGAGGGAATCACGAAAAAGATGCATTTGATTAGGAATGATTCAGGGCTGAGACCGATTAAGTTTCTTATTCCAAAAGATTTAAGAAGGGCAGTGGACAAATGGGCAAATAAGGGGTTGTATAGGGTGGCAGACTTCTATACGGGCACTAAATTACTTACATTTAATTCAATTAGAGACCGAATAAACCCAGAGCAGCTACACTGGTTTATGTATTTGCAAATTAGTTCAACCTTAGCAACATATAGGAAGGACACACAAACCCAACAGCTCACTGAGTTTGAGAAATTGATGGTGTGCCCCAATAGAGGGAAAAAACTGATTTCCAGGATATATGTCCTACTCCAGAAAGCTAAACGAGATATTGAACTAACAATGACAAAAAAATGGGAAAGAGATACATTGGAGACGTGGGAGGATGAGGAATGGAATGAATTGATAGTGAACTCTTATAGAGGCCTGATTAGTGCAGATATGAGGGAGAATTGTATAAAGGTGATGTTTAGATGGTACTTGACACCGGAGAGAACAGCTCATTTCTCCATAGGATTTAACAGATGCTGCTATAGAGGCTGTCAAGAGAGAGGTACATATAAACACATGTGGTGGGAGTGTCAGGAAGTTCAGGCGCTATGGAGGAAGCTGTCCGAATTAATTAGCAACCTATTAGACGAGAGAGTGAAACTCACCATGTCGCAGGCTTTACTTCATGAAAGGGTGAAACCTTTCAACACAGCAATTAATAGATTTATAAAAATAGTTTGCACGTGCTTAAGAATATGTATAGCCAGACATTGGAAGGAGGGAGTGCCCTCATGGCAGGAAGTGATAGGAAAAATCAAGGAGACCTACACATTGTCAGAACTGACTGCATGGGCACAAGGACAGACCGAACAATTTCAAAAGACTTGGTTTTATTGGGTACTAAGGTTCAGGGAATAACCAAGAAGGAAAGACTAGGAGACAACAAGGTACTGGACTAAATGGGGTAGCCTATTTTAGAGATAGGGAGTCTCCCCCCACGAGAGAGATTAGCGGAGTTAACGGGGTGTCATCACCTCGAGAAGACTGGTAGGTTTGTTAGAGGTAAAATGGCGCCTCCTGATAGAGAGAGGGTGGGTATGGGGGGGGGGGGGGATGGTTAGTTAGGATGAGCAAAATATGAAGGCAGTAAAAAGTACATGAGGATGGGGAAACTACGCAGGGTATCAAACATGGGAAGTTATGTGGTCATGAGAGTTATGTAACCTGTAACCTCAATGAGTTTTGATGTGTAATAACCTTTATTTAAATCCTATTGTACTAATGGGGTAATGCGAAAAGTTCTGTATTGTTTTAAGGTGTTGTAACCAAATAATAATAATAAAAATCATTTCAACATAAAATACATCTCAAACTGTAGCCAGTCGCTTGCACCTCCTATAGTATTTCAGCAGATGGCCTCATTATATATTTATAGATTATATAATTAAAGAGACAGTAAAGTCAAATAAATATTCAATGGATTGGACAGAGCATACAATTTTAAACAACTTTCCAATGTTCTTCATTCATCAATTTTGTTTAGCTCCATTTGTATCTTTTGTTAAAGAGCACATGTGTCCAGCCATCTGGCTGCAGTGTTTGCAACATTCGTTATAGCAATGTTATACTTCGATACAATCAATGCTGCCATAGACTGCTAAAGACTTGTGCACACTCCTAAGGTCCTATCAGCCTACCTAGCTTTACTCTTCAACAAATATAATACTTAAAAACATCCTTTAGTTTACAAAACAAAGAAACATATTCAAGACCGCTATCTTTTTTTATTACTTTATTTAAAATTGTATTTTCTTTAACATAAAAAACTCAACAAATGTAAAAAACAAAACAAAAATCTAACATTTATAATTATTTAATAAATTAGGGAGATCATATCCTGGAAAACAAAGCAACTTTAATAAATATTACAATTCTGATATATAATTGTTAACATTAATTTCAAACAATTTGTTTAGAGTTTTACATTAACTGAATTATAAAGTTTATATATGTGTACACGCGCACGCACACACACACACACATATAGATATATATAAAATATAAAATTGCATGTGTAAACTACATTAAATAATGTTAAACATTTCCACAACGTCATAGCACACTTCATTTTGCTTTAACCCTTGGCAGTTGATGGGACATAATGGTCAAAATTGAAATATGAAAAAAGTGCATTTAATTTTTAACAAGAAACATTCTGTAATATATTTCTATTAGCAAAAAGGATTCTGTTAAAAGCTGTCACTGTTTCCGCAGCATACGCACTTATGCTGTACACGCCCATGTACTACTATGCTAGAGTTGGCGCAGGCTTGTATGTTGTAAATTAAGTGAGCATTGATTATCCCCCCACTTGCTTTGTGTGCTGAAACACAGTTTAAACCAGGGTGCATAGATCATGCACTGCATATGTGTGTAGGCCAATGGAACAGTGAAATTGTTTACTGGAATCATTTTTGTTCATTTAATTATATTGCAAAAATTAGGGATGTGCATTCAGAACATTTGTTATGAACGAATGCTAAATATGTCCTCCGCAACAATAGTAATTCTTTCCTTGTTCTTGCTATCTACGTAGACTATCCACAGCAATTTGAGGTGTTTGTTGAAATGTAAAAAAAAAGTGACTATGATATATATATATATATATATATATATATATATATATATATATATATATACTTGTGTGTGTGTGTGTGTGAAGGAGACTATGACTGTTGCAGGTCTTCTGAGTTGGCCAAAGCCATAAGTGGTGTATTGGAAGGGGAATCTCAGGATTCAGTTTGAAAATGGGGACATTTTAGGAAAGGGAAAAACTAAGAAGGACAGCAGAGCTCTTAAAACATGAAAATAAGCAGGTTGGTAAGGAGCTATAGCCAAGTATGCGTGTGTTTGTCGTCGCTTGTGGCTAACCATTTACCCACAGAATGTGCATTGTAATTACTTAGTTATGTGGGTGTCTGCAGAAACGTTTCCATGGGGAGGCAAAAATGATAATGCACCCCAAAATGAATATCTATGTTCATCAGGATAGAGTTGTCTGGTAAAAAGAGTAAAATCCTGGGGTGGGGAGGGTCATTTGCGTATCTCGCTCCACCTGCACACACCCACGCTGTATAGTCTAAAGACATAATGAGGCACCCTGGGTAAAAGAGCGGGGGGGGGGGGTCAACTTTCAACTCCTCAAATTGCTTTGTAGCGTCTACATAGTGAGCAATAGCTGGTTGAGTATTACAGCTGCTATAGCTGCCTTAGACTATTGTTTAACATCCCTTTTAAGAGTATTAGAACTAAGGTGACCATATTGCCGCTTTAAAAAGGGACACATTATGAAAAATACATATGTCAGGGCTGTTTAAAGAAATGTTTCCCCTGACATATGTATTTTTCATGTGTCCCTTTTTAAAGCAGCAATATGGTCACCCTAATTAGAACACATTGCTATAAAATGTCCTACTGCTCTCTGCGGCAGCCAAGAGGTTAATTCTTGCAAAAATCACAAGTGCTGCACTTCAGTAAATGTGACTCGTTCTAATAACAGGGGTTATCTGCCTAATGTGGTCCCCTGTCCATTTCAGCTTCCAGCCTCGCTCTTCTCACCATCTCCAGAGCATCGGAGTTACCAGGCCTGGTGTTGCCTAAACTTCTTTCCATGTCAGCCTGTTGTCTTGCTCTGAGCACCATGGCTTTAGCATCAGACGTTCTAGAGCTTTCTCTGGAGACTCCACCACTCAGGGATGGAGAATTGTGTTCCTCTGCTTGTTGTCTCTGCATCATAGGGATCCCCGCAGCGTCTGATTCGCTAGATCTTGCCCTTAATGGCCTTTGTGTTGAGGTTTCTGCAAGTAGATAAAAAAATATTTCCATATAATATTGATTCTAATCGTTATAATCGCTACGGTATTCTTTTTTTAAAGAAACAATAAATAATTTCTATTTACATATGTATAGTTTATACTGGCAATAAATCACTGCATTGCAAACTATCTGTATAAAAATAAATGTATTAATAGCCTTTTAGCTGTTTTGCACGCTTTCCCTTGAGTATGTTTATGCTATCTCCTTGGCTGTGGCCAGTCACTGACAGATGTACATGGGATAGTACAGCAATTAAGCAATCACTGTGCATCATGTTTACACGGTTATTTCAACTATAGAAAACTGCAGTGTGTACTCTGAAATGTGAAAGATGTATTAACTGAGATATTTATATAAAAACTAACATATATGAGTCATTTAAGGCTGTTTTGGATTGTAGTGTTACTTCAACATATATATATAATATTTATTTTGATGGTTTAATATCCTTTAAGAAGTACATGGGACTTTTTTAAAGGGACTGTGTACCCTAAATTTTCTCTCCTTTAATTTGAAGAGATTAAAGTATTTAGGTTCCCTAAGGGGAAACCAGACGTGGATTCCTTGCCCAATGTGCTTAGAGGAATATTGCTGCACCTCTCTAACAAGGCCCAATGAAGGCTGAAATTATCGTTGAAATTTAAAATACCTGTGTCCCCTGGGAGGTTCCCAGTTGGTTTGTTTGAAAGTATGCATTGTTTGGCTGCTGGTTAGGGTCCCAAGTGGGGAGAGACCATGACGTGGTCTTGGGCTTAAAGGAACATGAAACCCCAAAAAAATATTTCATGATTCGGATAGAGAATACAATTTGAAACAACTTTCTAATTTACTTCTATTATCTAATTTGTTTCATTCTTTTGGTATCATTTGTTGAAGGAGCAGAAATGCACTACTGGTTTCTAACTGAACAAATGGGTGAGTCAATGATAGTCAGTATATATATGCAGCCACCAATCAGCAGCTAGAACCTAGATTATTTGCTGCTCCTGAGCTTTCCTAGATAAACCTTTCAGCAAAGGATAACACTAGAAGGAAGCAAATTAAATAATATAAGTAAATTGGAAAGTTGTTTAAAATTGTATTCTCTTTCTGAATGATGAAAGAACATTTTTGGGTTTCATGTCCCTTTAAACCATTTGGCACCAAATGCAACTGATTATCATTTGTTGCTTTTAAACATTGCTGTGTGCCTGCTGGGGAGTGACTGTCACCCAGCCAGCTCAGGGGTTAACTGCCGACGTTGCCGGGAACTGTACAGCTGTTTGTCCGTGTTCAGGGCTGTGGAGTTTACAGTGACTTAGGATGTGTACCCTGTCTGGTTTCAGAGTACAGTCCATTTCTGTTACATATACAGTATATACACACACACAATATGCTCCACACAGGCACTCTCCGGTCTTTAAACAGGCTTTAACGTTTACTAACGGTGTATACAGTCATGGCCAAAACTATTGGCACCCCTGCATTTCTGTCAGACAATGCATTATTTCGCCAGAAAATTGTTGCAATTACAAATGTTTAGGCATTCTCATGTTTATGTCTTTTGTTTGTATTGGTATGACACAAAAAAGTGGAGACAAAAAAAGCCAAATCTGACACATTCCACGCAAAACTCCATAAATGGACTGGACAAAATTATTGGCACCATCAATTTAATATTTGGTAGCACACCCTTTGGAAAAAATAACTGAAATCAATTGCTTCCTGTAACCATCAATAAGTTTCTTACACCTCTCTACTGGAAATTTGGACCACTCTTCTTTCGCCAACTGCTTCAGGTCTCTCAGATTGGAAGGGTTCTTTTTCCCAACTGCTGTTTTGAGATCTCTCCACAGGTGCTCTATGGGATTGAGATCTGGACTCATTGCTGGCCAGTTCAGTACTCTCCAGCGCTTTGTCTTAAACCATTTCTGGGTGCTTTTTGACGTGTGCTTTGGGTCATTGTCCTGCTGTAAGACCCATGACCTCTGACAGAGACCCAACTTTCTGACACTGGGCCCTACATTGCACCACAGAACTCTTTGGTAGTCTTCATATTTCATAATGCCATGCACAGAGTCAAGACATCCAGAGCCTGAAGCAGCAAAGCAACCCCAAAACATCAGTGAACCTCCACCATGTTTGACTGTAGGGACTGTATTCTTTTCTTTAAAAGCCTCATTTCTTTTTCTAAAAACAGTACAATGATGGGCTTTACCAAAAAGCTGTCATTTTGTTTCGTCTGTCCACAGCACATTATCCCAAAAGGAGTTTTGACTAACTCCAATCTGGCTTTTATATGTTTCTATGTCAGCAGTGGGGTCCTACTGGGTCTCCTACCATAGCGTCCCCTTTCATTCAGATGGCGTTGTATAGTGCGAGCTGACACATTTGTACCCTGTGCCTGAAGGTCAGCTGGAATTTGTCTGGACGTTTATCAAGGTTCTTTATCCACCATTCAAACAATCCTTTGTTGCAATCTTTGATCAATTTTTCTCTTTCGTCCACGTCCATGGAGATTAGCTACAGTGCTATGGGCTGTAAACTTCTTGACAATGTTTCGCACAGTGGACACAGGAACATTAAGATCTCTGGATATGGACTTGTAACCTTGAGATTGTCCATGCTTTTCCACAATTTTTGTTCTCAAATCCCCAGATAATTCTTTGCTGCTCTTTCTCTTCTCCATGCTCAGCGTGGCACACAGAGACACATAACAGAAAGGTTGAGTCAATTGTTCCCCATTTTAACTGGTTGCCGGTGTGATTTCTATATTGTAAGCACCTGTTAATTGATACAGGTGAGTTTAATTACAAATAACAGGAGCACCACAAACTTGGAATGGAATTATTTCTTACAATTTTTAGAAGGTGCCAATAATTTTGTCCAGTCCATTATTGGAGTTTTGCGTGGAATGTGTCAGATTTGGCTTTTTTTTCTCCACTTTTTTGTGTCATAGAAATACAAACAAAAGAAATAAACATGAGAATGACTAAACATTTGTAATTGCAACAATTTTCTGGGTGAAGTGGTGCATCATCTGACAGAAATGCAGGGGTGCCAATATTTTTGGCCATGACTGTATGTATGTGTGTGTGTATATATATATATATATATATATATATTTATATTTATATATATATTGTGATAAACAGAGGGAGAACCACAAAAAATATTGTATAGCCAATTAGCACATCTAAGCAAGTATCCCTTTCTTTTCCTCAGAAATATACCATATGCATTTTTACCAATGCACCAGAAAACTCTGGGTAAGATAAGAAAATGATATATACAACGTCTCGTGCCTTTTTTCTTCCAGGGCTTAACCACAGAAATCCCCTTGTGGGGTATACTCAGTAAAAACAAAATCACATCTGGACAGCTATTTCAAGCTTGTTAGCTCTCATGGGAATTATATACATATGATTTGCCACTAAGTGAAGCTTATTTCCAGGACAGAAGCAACATTTATTTAAACTATGGTGGGAATAAAAGCGTGAGATTAAAAACTTCCTTTTCATAAAAGTTAGAACACAAAATTGTACAGGTAATTAGGACATCTAGCTGAGTATACATATAAACATGCACTGCAAAACATCTGTTTGATTGAATGTTTCCTTTTACAACAATAGTTTTGAATAGCCCCAACTCACCATCTGTAAACTGCAGATTTTGTGACTTATTTGAAGGTTGATCCTGAAACACATAAAAAATAAATTAGTCAAAATATTAATGCACATTGAACACAATCAATGTCTCTAGGTCAAAATAATATATATTTACAAAAACTGTGCCTTTCTATTTCTGCATAAAGGGACAGTAAACACCTTGTAATTACCTTGTTGTCTTACTATAGAATTACATATTTATTTTATTTTTTCTATTTTAAAACCATTAGAAAGGATTTTTGTCTAATAGACTTGAATGTCTCCATCTTTTAAATCAGTGTACAAAAATCTTCTAATATTCTAATAGTGATTTCTACACTATTTTTGTAAGACTAACAGATTCTCCCCACACACAAAAGGAGCTGTATAAGCATCCTAGATAAACAAACATTGGCAAAATGTTTTTTAAGAAGAAAAGAGTTTGAAAAATATTTTAAAAAGCAGGTTAAAAATTATGTGGATGGATTGGAGTACACTGTTGGTGCGGGGGTCTAAGTACTAAGTATCAACATGTTTGCAGTGGAAAGTTATTTTAAAACCATTAGAGACAGTAAACCACCTGTAATTACAAGGGATTTCAGTTGTCTTACTATAGAATTACATATTTATTTATTTTATTTTAGTTATTTTAAAACCATTAGAGAGGATTTTTTCCTGATAGGCTTGATTGTCTCCATCTTTGTAAATGACTTTGCACCGTATAGGTCAGTGTACAAAAATCTAATATTACTACAATCATTTTCATTTCTTACCTTACTGTGTCCCAAAAAATGTATCCATATTAATATTTTTAGTAGATTTAAGCCTTTCACTACTAGAGATTTCAGAAAAAAATGTGCCCAAAATATGGGGAAATTTTAAACATTTTTGCAATCCGTTAAAACAGATATAGCGTTCGTTTTTTTGGTTTACCTATGGAAACTTTATGTTTATATTTTATTAGCAGGAAAAGAGCTTTCGAAGGATGTCAGTTTTAACTTTATTTAAAGAGTTAAATAGATTTTTTTTTCCACATTCCACAAAAAAGACGGGTGGTAAATCGCCATAGAACAGGCTAACAATGTTATTGAGCTGGTTCCTGTGAGTGCGCTTCTCTCTATGGGGTTGATTTATGAAGCAGCGGATGCTGCTTCTGACCCACTCTGCTTCAGGTCCGCCTGAAGCGGAAGTTAAGAAGCAGCGGGCTAAAGACCGCAGCTCCATAACTACCCACCACCTCTGAGGCGGCAGTCAGCAATTAGCCCGATCTAATACGATCAGGTTGATTGACACCCGCTGATATCGGCTGATTGGACTCGAAAGTGCAGGGGGCGGCATTGCACAAGCATTTCACTAGAATTGCTTGTGCAATGATAAATGCCGACAGCATTTGCTGTCGGAATTTATCGATGTGCGGCATACATGATCCGCTACAGCGGATTATGTCCGTCCGCACATTAGTAAATCTGCCCCATGTGTATTAAGTCTCCCTAAGGGAAAAAGGGGAAACCAGACGTGGACTCCTTGCTCAGTGTGCTTAGAGGAGTATGGCTACACCTCACTGATTAGGCCTGTCCAATGAAGGCCAAAATGATTGTCTGTGGTTGCCTGGTATTTCAGTGCTGGACTGACCGTAATTGGCAGGATCAAACTAAAATACTACAGTAAAGTTCTACTCTGTGAATAGCATTACTGGGCTAATAACAAGCTACACCAGGGGGTAAATTGCCATGGAACAAACTAACAATGTTATTGAGTTTGTCATTGGTTTTGGTAATTGCAGCTATGCACCATGCTACTGAAAGAAGATTTTTAGACATATTATGATCATGGATCCAGGGCCGGACAGATAGCTCAGCATGCATTGTGGCTGAGCTCTGTAGCAACCCAAGGGTTGCAGGTTCGATCCCCTGCGAGGTCCACTCAGCCTTTCATCCTTCCGAGGTTGATAAAATGAGCAGCGCCTTGAGACCCTTACGGGTGATTACCCGCGCTTTACAAGTACCCAATACATACATACATTTGGTATGGGTTAACTGCCTGAATTCACAAAATTGATATATATATATATATATATATATATACACACACAGAGAAGCACACTCACAGGAACAAACAACCAGCTCAATACCATTGTTAGCCTGTTCTATGGCGATTTACCACCTGGGTGCAACTTCTTTTAGTCCAGTAATGCTTTTCACAGAGTAGTACTTTCCTGTAGCATATCAGTCTGATCCCGCCTATTACGGTCAGTGCAGCACCGAAATACCAGGCAATTCCTCTCTGAACAAGGAACACAGCAACCCCAGATGATCGTTTCGGCCTTCATTGGGCCTCATCAGTGAGGTGTAGCCATGTTCCTCTGAGCACACTAAGCAAGGAGTCCACGTCTGGTTTCCCCTTTTTCCCATAGGGAGACTAAATACACACAGAGAGAAATGCACTCACAGGAACGAACAACCAGCTCAATACCATTGTTAGCCTGTTCTATGGCAATTTACCACCTGGGTGCAGCTTCTTTTAGCCCAGTAATGCTTTTCACAGAGTAGAACTTTCCTGTAGTATATCAGTCTGATCCCGCCTATTACGGTCAGTCCAGCGCCGAAATACCAGGCAATTCCTCTCTGAACAAGGAACACAGCAACCCCAGACGATCGTTTCTGCCTTCATTGGGCCTCGTCAGTGAGGTGTAGCCATGTTCCTCTAAGCATATATACATCTAATGTAGACAACCAAGAGTATTGAACTCAACTTTTTTTTGTTATATTTCATGTCACCTTTTGGCAGACCATAACTCCCACAAGGATATTTACATTGCAGAGCCAGTACTCCCCTAAATCCCTCTCTACAAAGTTTTACCTTATGAGGAAGCATGGGATAAATATCCTAGTAATTTTGAATAAAATCCTGAGCACCTCTATCTTCGCCTGCCCCTAGATGAGACAAAGAAATACTGGGAGGGTCAGGGAAGAAGGATGGATATTAAAGCTCTGGTGTAGAGTGTCTTTGCCTCCTCCTGGTGGCCAGATGACAAATTCCCCACAGTAAGGAATAGTGGACTCTCACCAACTTAAGAAATAAAGAAACATTCACATTTCAGTGTATTTCAGGCATGAGTCATTTTAATGCATTTGAAATCTTGTGCATTGCTGTTCAGAATTTGTGAAATGTTCTGTACAGTAAGTTGGTCATGGTATATGACTAAGGTTAAAAGGAAGAACATTAAACCCTACATTTTCTTTCATAATTCAGAACATACATTTTTAAACAACTTTCCAATTTACTTCTATTATCTAATTTGCTTTGTTTCTATTTGTATCTATTGTTAAAAAGCACACCTAGGTAGGCTCAGGAGCAGCAATGCACTACTGGGAGCTAGCTGCTGATTGGTGACTGCACATATATGCTTCTTTTGATTGGCTCACCTAATGTGTTCAGCTAGCTCCTAGTAGTGCATTTCTCCTTCAACAAAGGATATCAAAAGATTTAAGCACATTTGATAATAATAGTATATTGGAAAGATGTTTAAATTTGAATGCTCCATCTGAATCATGAAAGGAAAAACATGGGGTTCATGTCCCTTTAAACAGCTTTCTAACCAGAAACATTTAAAGACTGAATGGCAAGCTCAAAGCTTCAAACATATCGAAATGCCATGTGCGCACCACGGAAAAATATTAAATTGCTTGGTAGCTTGTCAAATTCTAGCAATTGCAAAAATGGATACAAAAACATTTTAGCCGATAAAACATATAAATTTTGTTGAATTGTAGAAAAATGTAATATAAATTACAAAACTACAGTACCACAATTTTGCAGGGGCACGATTGCCAACCTCAGTGTTGCATTGGAATGTCATGGGTAAAGGTCTCAAATATACCAAGATATTACTGCCCAAGGTTTCTTTAAATGTTTACAAATGTCCTTTTTCCTGTTATTCCCAAACTATTTTCTTTTATTTACCTATAAAAACTATATATATTTTTAGTAGACAACCCAAGGTATTGATCTAGGCCCATTTTGGTATATTTCATGACACCCTTTTGCTGCCAAATGTGATCATATTAAAAAATCGTTAACTTTTTCACAAACTTTGGATTTCTCACTAAAATTATTTACATACTGTTTGTGCAATCATGGCACAAATGGTTGTAAAAGATTTTCTGGGATCCCCTTTGTTTAGAAATAGCAGACATGCATGGTTTTGCCATTGCTGTTTGGTAATTAGAGGACCGCTAATTGCATCTGCGCACCACATTTCTAATATTCCCGGCAGTGAAGGGGTTAATCAGGTATCTTGTAAGGTTAATTTTAGCTGTAGTGTAGAGATTACCCTCCCAACTGACACCTCCCACCCCTGATCCCTGCCTGATTCCCACGCAAACAGCTGTCTTCCCTCCTTCACCGCCCCCCTGGTCACCCCCATCTTAAGTAGTGGCCAGTATGCAGTTTAAGGGACAGTCTACACCCTATCATACTTTTTACCTACCTGCTCAAACACATTAAACAAGTGTCCTGAACTAGGTCCATGGTACACCAGCTTGAAAGCAATAACTGTAATTGTGAAAACGTTTTTTTTGTACTCAGTCTAAAATGGCCACTAAGTCTAAGCTCCACCCATCTCTTTACTTATCTTTGGTTATGTGTATTACCCTCCAATCACCATCAACTCATAAATAATATCTCATGCACACACATGCTAATTTGCATATGTGGAGTTAGCCCACTGGAGTGTTGCAGTCTAATCAGTCCCTAATGTTTAAGGTTGTAATTTTCATTCCAGAGGAGTTGATCACTGAGCACTGCTTTGCATTACAGTATGTTAATTAAATTCAATTTAAAATATTGTCTATAGTTATTATTTATTTTGCCTACTACATTAATATAATATTTGATTTAAAATAATTTATTTTATACCTTCTTCCTCATGTTTTAGCGAGCATTTTTATTCTGTTTTTCTGCCAGTGGCTGCATTATTAAACATCAACACCTCTTTCCTCACATTACCTTTTGCAAGGCATGTTTGTTTTGAAGCTTGCAGATCCTCTTGAAAACTTTCGGCCAGATTACGAGTTTTGCGGTAAGAGGGGTGCGGTATTAACTTGCACATTATTCTCACTGCTCACTTACCTACAGCGCTGGTATTACAGGTTTACCTAAACCCGGCGTTAAAAGACAAGAAGTGAGCGTAGAGCAAACTTGTGCTCCATACCGCACTCCAATACCAGCGCTGCTTAAGTCAGCAGTGAGCTGGTTGTACGTGCTCGTGCATGATTTCCCCATGGACATCAATGGGGAGAGCCGGCTGAAAAAAAGTCTAACACCTGCAAAAAAGCAGTGTTTAGCTCAGTAATGCAGCCCCATTGATTCCTATGGGGAAACACATTTTATGTTTAAACCTAACACCCTAACATGACCCCCGAGTCTAAAAACCCCTAATCTTACACTTATTAACCCCTAATCTGCTGCCCCCGACTTCGCCACCACCTACATTATTCTTATTAACCCCTAATCTGCCACTCCGGACATCGCCGCCACTATAATAAACATATTAACCTCTAAACCACCACACTAGTTAAATATTATTAACCCCTAATCTGCTGCCCCTAACATCGCCGCCACCTACCTACATTTATTAACCCCTAATCTGCCGCCCTCAATGTCGCCGCCACTATACTAAATTTATTAACCCCTAAGTCTAACCCTAACCCCCCCTAACTTAAAGGGCCAGTAAACCTAAAAAATAGTGCAGAATTATATAACATTATATTAGTGCTAGTTTTTTATTACATAATATATCCGGTGATTTTTTATAAAAAGAAGAGGGTTTTCCAGACCCGCCCTCTGTGCTCTACTGAGTGGGTCTGGTTTTCCCTCAGAGCGCATCTGGCCAGCTGTCTAGTCACAGCCCGGCCCGACCACGCCATTACACTCAATGCAGCTCGCTCCTGCTCTGTCTGACAGCAGGAGCGAGCTGCATTGAATGTAATGGCGCGGTTGGGCCGGGCTGTTACTAGACAGCTGGCCAGATGCGCTCTGAGGGAAAACCAGACCCACTCAGTAGAGCACAGAGGGCGGGTCTGGAAAACCCTCTTCTTTTTATAAAAAATAAATCTAAATAAAACTTACTATTAAAGGGACAGTCAAGTCCAAAAAAAACTTTCATGATTTAAATAGGGCGTGCAATTTTAAACAACTTCCCAATTTACTTTTATCACCAATTTTGCTTTGTTCTCTTGGTATTCTTAGTTGAAAGCTAAAACTAGGAGGTTCATATGCTAATTTCTTAGACCTTGAAGACTGCCTCTAATCTGAATACATTTTGACCACTAGAGGGCATTAGTTCACATGTTTCATATAGATAACATTGAGCTCATGCACGTAAAGTGACCTAGGACTGAGCACTGATTGGCTAAATTGCATGTCTGTCAAAAGAACTGAAATAAGGGGCAGTCAGCAGAAGCTTAGATACAAGATAATTACAGAGGTAAAAAGTATATTAATATAATTGTGTTGGTTGTGCAAAACTGGGGAATGGGTAATAAAGGGATTATCTTTCTTTTCAAACAACAAAAATTCTGGTGTTGACTGTCCCTTTAATAACTAAATAATTCCTATTTAAAACAAAATACTTACCTATGAAATAAACCCTAAGCTAGCTACAATATAACTAATAGTTACATTGTATCTAGCTTAGGGTTTATTTTTATTTCACAGGCAAGTTTGTATTTATTTTAACTAGGTAGAATAGTTACTAAATAGTTATTAACTATTTATTAACTACCTAGCTAAAATAAATACAATTTACCTGTAAAATAAAACCTAACCTGCCTTACAATAAAACCTAACCTAACCCTACAATTAAATAAATTCCCTAAATTAAATACAATTAACTAAATTCAATACAATTAGCTAAATTACAAAAAAAAACCAACAACACTAAATTACAGAAAATAAAAAACAAATGACAAGATCTTTAAACTAATTACACCTAATCTAATAGCCCTATCAAAATAAAAAAAGCCCCCCAAAATAAAAAAAACCTAGCCTAAACTAAACTATCAATAGCCCTTAAAAGGGCCTTTTGCGGGGCATTGCCCCAAAGAAATCAGCTCTTTTACCTTTAAAAAAAAATAATACAAACAACCCCCCCAACAGTAAAACCCACCACCCACACAACCAACCCCCCAAATAAAACACTAACTAAAAAAAAAAAACTAAGCTCCCCATTGCCCTGAAAAGGGCATTTGGATGGGCATTGCCCTTAAAAGGGCATTTAGCTCTATTGCAGCCTAAACCCCTAATCTCAAAATAAAACCCACCCAATACACCCTTAAAAAATCCTAACACTAACCCCCGAAGATCCACTTACAGTTTTGAAGAGCCGACATCCATCCTCAACGAAGCATTGAGAGGATAGAATTCTATCAGCCAATCGGAATCTAAGGGACGCCATCTTGTATGACGTCATTTAAAGGAACCTTCATTGTAGAAGAAGCGGTCGATTGAAGAGGATGCTCCGTGCCGGATGTCTTGAAGATAGAGCCACTACACGTCGCAAGGATGAAGATAGAAGATGCCATCTGGAGGACCACTTCTGCCGGCTTCGTTGAGGACATCTTGCCGCTTGGATGAAGACTTCTCCCGGCTTCGTTGAGGATGGATGTCGGCTCTTCAAAACTGTAGGTGGATCTTCGGGGGTTAGTGTTCGGATTTTTTAAGGGTGTATTGGGTGGGTTTTATTTTTAGATTAGGGGTTTGGGCTGCAATAGAGCTAAATGCCCTTTTAAGGGCAATGCCCATCCAAATGCCCTTTTCAGGGCAATGGGGAGCTTAGTTTGTTTTTGTTAGGGTTTTATACGGGGGGTTGGTTGTGTGGGTGGTGGGTTTTACTGTTGGGGTGGTTGTTTGTATTTTTTTTTAAAGGTAAAAGATCTGATTTCATTGGGGCAATGCCCCGCAAAAGGCCCTTTTAAGGGCTATTGGTAGTTTAGTTTAGGTTAGGTTTTTTTTTATTTTGGGTGGCCTTTTATATTTTGATAGGGCTATTAGATTAGGTGTAATTAGTTTAAAGATCTTGTAATTTGTTTTTTATTTTCTGTAATTTAGTGTTTGTTAGTTTTTGTAATTTAACTAATTGTATTGAATTTAGTTAATTGTATTTAATTTAGGGAATTTATTTAATTGTAGGGTTAGGTTAAGTTTTATTGTTAGGCAGGTTAGGTTTTATTTTACAGGTAAATTTGTATTTATTTTAGCTAGGTAGTTATTAAATAGTTAATAGCTATTTAGTAACTATTCTACCTAGTTAAAATAAATACAAACTTGACTGTAAAATAAAAATAAAACCTAAGCTAGCAACAATGTATCTATTAGTTATATTGTAGCTTGCTAAGGGTTTATTTTACAGGTAAGTATTTAGTTTTAAATAGGAATTATTTAGTTATTAATAGTAAGTTTTATTTAGATTTATTTTAATTATATTTAAGTTAGGGTGGTTAGGGTTAGACTTAGATTTAGGGGTTATTAAATTTAGTATAGTGGTGGAGACGTTGGGGGCAGGAGATTAGGGGTTAATAAATGTAGGTAGGTGGGGGCGATGTTAGGAGCGGCAGATTAGGGGTTAATAATATTTAACTAGTGTTTGCGAGGCGGGAGTGTGGCGGTTTAGGGGTTAATATGTTTATTCTAGTGGCTGCGATGTCGGGAGCGGCAGATTAGGGGTTAATAATTTTAGTTTAGTATTTGCGATGCGGGAGGGCCTCGGTTTAGGGGTTAATAGGTAGTTTATGGCTGTTAGTGTACTTTTTAGCACTTTAGTTATGAGTTTTATGCTACAGCTTTGTAGTGTAAAACTCATAACTACTGACTTTAGAATGCGGTATGAATCTTGACCGGATAGGGTGTACCGCTCACCTTTTGGCCCCCCAGGACAAGCTTGTAATACCGGCGCTATGGAATTCCCATTGAAAAAAGTTGATTTGCGGTAAGGCCAAAAAAGTGTGCGGTGCCTCTAAATCTGCAAGACTCGTAATACCAGTGGTAGTGAAAAAGCAGCGTTATAACCTGATAACGCTGCATTTTCACTATAACGCAAAACTCGTAATCTAGCCGATTGTTTTTCTATTTTGGTGCTTCATATCACCCAGAACATTTATTAAAGATATTCAGCTCCCAAATCTGCAAATGTGATGAAATAGCTCTGAGAGTCTGTTAAGTAGAGTCTTTTTTTTACATGCAAACATCTATGGGTAATTTTAATGTGCATATTCAAATTTATGCTAATATATCTGCTAGTTGTTAATTCTAAAAGTCTCCTCAAGTAGAATAAAGAGTGAGCAGTTATATCATTTATATCAACTTCCCATAATGTCTTTGTCACTTTTCAGCCTTGACTTGTCATGTTAGTCTTTCGGATAGTAGTCAATAAATGACCACCTAATGAATATTGTTAGCTTGAGAGTCTGATGGGGTTTAGTTACTAACTGGCAGTATTATATTAAAATGTGTTATGTTCTTTGATTGCTAGTCTCTTCTGTAAGGTCAGATTAATATATAGCTGAATCACACAAACTTGTAATTAGCAGACTAATTATCTATACGTGCTTAGTTGCATCTAAAACTTGCTGCTTGATATTAGTTGCCCTCTCTGTAGTTTCCCTTTCAAAAATGTACTTTCTAGTTTGGTGTTAACGTTAGATTGATATTCTAATAGGATTGATGCTGGCAGAATAATCTTTAGGTGTAGTGACTAAGGGGCCGATTTATCAATTTCTGGCAGACATGATCGGCTGTAATTTATCATGTCCGCCAGACATCGCTGAATGCCGACAGCATATGCTGTCGGCATTTAACATTGCACAAGCAGTTCTGGTGAACAGCTTGTGCAATGCTGCCCCCTGCAGATTCGCTGCCAATCGGCCGCTAGCAGGAGGTGTCAATCAACCCAATGATACACAATTGTGTGGATTGATGTACGTATCCTCAGA
>NW_026512859.1:0-43306 GCF_027579735.1 Bombina bombina
ATTCAAAATAACAAACTCTTGATTGAATAATAAAAACTACAGTTAAACACTAAAAAACTCTAAGCCATCTCCGTGGAGATGTTGCCTGTACAACGGCAAAGAGAATGACTGGGGTAGGCGGAGCCTAGGAGGGATCATGTGACCAGCTTTGCTGGGCTCTTTGCCATTTCCTGTTGGGGAAGAGAATATCCCACAAGTAAGGATGACGCCGTGGACCGGACACACCTATGTTGGAGAAAGGGAGACAAATAATACATTGCAATAATGTTTCACTTTCAATAATGAAACATTTTGTGTGTTTTTTTTTCTAATGTCAAGTTTAATGGTCCTTTAAAGAAAGGCTAATGAATTTGGAAAATGTTTTAGCCCTGAAGAATGGCTTTTTGAAAAAATATTTGGAACATTTAAACACTATAGATGCAGTGCCTGCCCGCTGATTGTATTTCTCACCAAATACGATCCAAGTGAAACTTCAGTACAGGTTAGGATGTGGGTGGCGCCCGTGGGCTAACTGCATATGAATTACCTTACTTAAAAATATAATAAAAATTGATCAAACTTAAAAAAATAATCAATAATATCAGGTCTCTAAATAACTTTCAGTATGCAAATAGGTTCGCACAAGTATTCTGTATAATCTAGTAGCCAATTAAAACATCCCTTCAATCATAAAAATATATGAAATTTATTAACATTAAAACCAATTAAAAAGACACCGGTGTCAAATTCATTAACACTAAATGAGCATAATTCGTATAATCACTAACACTTCATAAGCATGATTTATATATCAATTCAAAGACTGAAACTAGTGCTGGGAGAATGTGATATATATATTCCTGAATTCTAAATACTCTATGAATGCCGCTTCTAAAAGGACAGATGAATATCAGAAACTGGGAGCAGTTATTGTAAGCATTCGGGAGACTTTTGCTTCTCTGTAACCCAATCTAAACTCTTATTTAGTGGGAGTTCCTTCGTTTTCGTGTGGTACAGTCTATGTAGAAAGGATATCCTTAAATAAAGGCAATTTTCAAATGTATATTTGGGATTTCCAATGTAAGTTTGTTTCTTGTAGCAATATAAGTGGATACAATGTCAATGAACAGTTATATAGAGTAAGTTTGACCACAATTATTTGTAGCAATGTAAGAGATAGTTGTGGATACAAAGTCAGTAAGCAGTAGTATGGGATAAGTTTGACCACAATTGTTTGTATACTAAGCAGTAGCTGTTGTGCCTTTGAGGTCGAGAGTATTCAGTGATTTTATTGTACTCGCTGTTTCTTCGGCGTCCTCCGCCTGTGGTATTTGCAGTGATTATGTTGTACCCACTGTTTCTTCGGCGTCGTCCGCCTGTCTGCACGCACCTGTATTCCGATGATGCGTGTCTACGAATAACCAATCTATGGTGATTTCTAAGAGTGCGCATTCTTTTCAAACTTGCTCATAATCTTAAAACTCCTACCACTGTGGTTATGGGAGTAAATTCAAAATTTGTCAAAGATCTTGACAAAGGCTCTAAGCAGATGAAAAACAGAATTTATGTTTACCTGATAAATTTCTTTCTCAAACGGTGTGTCCGGTCCACGGCGTCATCCTTACTTGTGGGATATTCTCTTCCCCAACAGGAAATGGCAAAGAGCCCAGCAAAGCTGGTCACATGATCCCTCCTAGGCTCCGCCTACCCCAGTCATTCGACCGACGTTAAGGAGGAATAATAGCATAGGAGAAACCATATGGTACCGTGGTGACTGTAGTTAAAGAAAATAAATTATCAGACCTGATTAAAAAACCAGGGCGGGCCGTGGACCGGACACACCGTTGGAGAAAGAAATTTATCAGGTAAACATAAATTCTGTTTTCTCCAACATAGGTGTGTCCGGTCCACGGCGTCATCCTTACTTGTGGGAACCAATACCAAAGCTTTAGGACACGGATGAAGGGAGGGAGCAAATCAGGTCACCTAAATGGAAGGCACCACGGCTTGCAAAACCTTTCTCCCAAAAATAGCCTCAGAAGAAGCAAAAGTATCAAACTTGTAAAATTTGGTAAAAGTGTGCAGTGAAGACCAAGTCGCTGCCCTACATATCTGATCAACAGAAGCCTCGTTCTTGAAGGCCCAACTGGAAGCCACAGCCCTAGTGGAATGAGCTGTGATTCTTTCGGGAGGCTGCCGTCCGGCAGTCTCGTAAGCCAATCTGATGATGCTTTTAATCCAAAAAGAGAGAGAGGTAGAAGTTGCTTTTTGACCTCTCCTTTTACCTGAATAAACAACAAACAAGGAAGATGTTTGTCTAAAATCCTTTGTAGCATCTAAATAGAATTTTAGAGCGCGAACAACATCCAAATTGTGTAACAAGCGTTCCTTCTTTGAAACTGGTTTCGGACACAGAGAAGGTACGATAATCTCCTGGTTAATGTTTTTGTTAGAAACAACTTTTGGAAGAAAACCAGGTTTAGTACGTAAAACCACCTTATCTGCATGGAACACCAGATAAGGAGGAGAACACTGCAGAGCAGATAATTCTGAAACTCTTCTAGCAGAAGAAATTGCAACTAAAAACAAAACTTTCCAAGATAATAACTTAATATCAACGGAATGTAAGGGTTCAAACGGAACCCCCTGAAGAACTGAAAGAACTAAATTGAGACTCCAAGGAGGAGTCAAAGGTTTGTAAACAGGCTTGATTCTAACCAGAGCCTGAACAAAGGCTTGAACATCTGGCACAGCTGCCAGTTTTTTGTGAAGTAACACCGACAAGGCAGAAATCTGTCCCTTCAGGGAACTTGCCGATAATCCTTTTTCCAATCCTTCTTGAAGGAAGGATAGAATCCTAGGAATCTTAACCTTGTCCCAAGGGAATCCCTTAGATTCACACCAACAGATATATTTTTTCCAAATTTTGTGGTAAATCTTTCTAGTTACAGGCTTTCTGGCCTGAACAAGAGTATCGATAACAGAATCTGAGAAACCTCGCTTCGATAAAATCAAGCGTTCAATCCCCAAGCAGTCAGCTGGAGTGAAACCAGATTCGGATGTTCGAACGGACCCTGAACAAGAAGGTCTCGTCTCAAAGGTAGCTTCCAAGGTGGAGCCGATGACATATTCACCAGATCTGCATACCAAGTCCTGCGTGGCCACGCAGGAGCTATCAAGATCACCGACGCCCTCTCCTGATTGATCCTGGCTACCAGCCTGGGGATGAGAGGGAACGGCGGGAACACATAAGCTAGTTTGAAGGTCCAAGGTGCTACTAGTGCATCCACTAGAGCCGCCTTGGGATCCCTGGATCTGGACCCGTAGCAAGGAACTTTGAAGTTCTGACGAGAGGCCATCAGATCCATGTCTGGAATGCCCCATAGTTGAGTGACTTGGGCAAAGATTTCCGGATGGAGTTCCCACTCCCCCGGATGCAATGTCTGACGACTCAGAAAATCCGCTTCCCAATTTTCCACTCCCGGGATGTGGATAGCAGACAGGTGGCAGGAGTGAGACTCCGCCCATAGAATGATCTTGGTCACTTCTTCCATCGCTAGGGAACTCCTTGTTCCCCCCTGATGGTTGATGTACGCAACAGTCGTCATGTTGTCTGATTGAAACCGTATATACTTGGTCCTCGCTAGCTGAGGCCAAGCCTTGAGAGCATTGAATATCGCTCTCAGTTCCAGAATATTTATCGGTAGAAGAGATTCTTCCCGAGACCAAAGACCCTGAGCTTTCAGGGATCCCCAGACCGCGCCCCAGCCCATCAGACTGGCGTCGGTCGTGACAATGACCCACTCTGGTCTGCGGAATGTCATCCCTCGTGACAGGTTGTCCAGGGACAGCCACCAACGGAGTGAGTCTCTGGTCCTCTGATTTACTTGTATCTTTGGAGATAAGTCTGTATAGTCCCCATTCCACTGACTGAGCATGCACAGTTGTAATGGTCTTAGATGAATGCGCGCAAAAGGAACTATGTCCATTGCCGCTACCATCAACCCGATCACTTCCATGCACTGAGCTACGGAAGGAAGAGGAACGGAATGAAGAATTCGACAAGAGTCCAGAAGTTTTGTCTTTCTGGCCTCTGTTAGAAAAATCCTCATTTCTGAGGAGTCTATAATTGTTCCCAAGAAGGGAACCCTTGTTGACGGGGATAGAGAACTCTTTTCCACGTTCACTTTCCAGCCGTGAGATCTGAGAAAGGCCAGGACGATGTCCGTGTGAGCCTTTGCTCGAGGGAGGGACGATGCTTGAATCAGAATGTCGTCCAGGTAAGGTACTACCGCAATGCCCCTTGGTCTTAGCACCGCTAGAAGGGACCCTAGTACCTTTGTGAAAATCCTTGGAGCAGTGGCTAATCCGAAAGGAAGCGCCACGAACTGGTAATGTTTGTCTAGGAATGCAAACCTTAGGAACCGATGATGTTCCTTGTGGATAGGAATATGTAGATACGCATCCTTTAAATCCACCGTGGACATGAATTGACCTTCCTGGATGGAAGGAAGGATAGTTCGAATGGTTTCCATCTTGAACGATGGGACCTTGAGAAATTTGTTTAAGATCTTGAGATCTAGGATTGGTCTGAACGTTCCCTCTTTTTTGGGAACTATGAACAGATTGGAGTAGAACCCCATCCCTTGTTCTCTCAATGGAACAGGATGAATCACTCCCATTTTTAACAGGTCTTCTACACAATGTAAGAACGCCTGTCTTTTCAAGTGGTCTGAAGACAACTGAGACCTGTGGAACCTCCCCCTTGGGGGAAGTCCCTTGAATTCCAGAAGATAACCCTGGGAGACTATTTCTAGCGCCCAAGGATCCAGAACATCTCTTGCCCAAGCCTGAGCGAAGAGAGAGAGTCTGCCCCCCACCAGATCCGGTCCCGGATCGGGGGCCAATATTTCATGCTGTCTTGGTAGCAGTGGCAGGTTTCTTGGCCTGCTTTCCCTTGTTCCAGCCTTGCATTGGTCTCCAAGCTGGCTTGGCCTGAGAAGTATTACCCTCTTGCTTAGAGGACGTAGCACCTTGGGCTGGTCCGTTTTTACGAAAGGGACGAAAATTAGGTCTATTTTTTGCCTTGAAAGGCCGATCCTGAGGAAGGGCATGGCCCTTACCCCCAGTGATATCAGAGATAATCTCTTTCAAGTCAGGACCAAACAGCGTTTTCCCCTTGAAAGGAATGTTTAGTAGCTTGTTCTTGGAAGACGCATCAGCCGACCAAGATTTCAACCAAAGCGCTCTGCGCGCCACAATAGCAAACCCAGAATTCTTAGCCGCTAACTTAGCCAATTGCAAAGAGGCGTCTAGAGTGAAAGAATTAGCCAATTTGAGAGCATTGACTCTGTCCATAATCTCCTCATAAGGAGGAGAGTCACTATCGAGCACCTTAATCAGTTCATCAAACCAGAAATATGCGGCTGTAGTGACAGGGACAATGCATGAAATGGGTTGTAGAAGGTAACCCTGCTGAACAAACATCTTTTTAAGCAAACCTTCTAATTTTTTATCCATAGGAACTTTGAAAGCACAACTATCCTCTATGGGAATAGTGGTGCGTTTGTTTAAAGTAGAAACCGCTCCCTCGACCTTTGGGACTGACTG
Source organism: Bombina bombina (assembly GCF_027579735.1). Lineage (NCBI taxonomy): Eukaryota > Metazoa > Chordata > Amphibia > Anura > Bombinatoridae > Bombina > Bombina bombina. Next base: position 5,590 of record NW_026512859.1, read on the forward strand.
CCATAAGTCCTTTCTGGGGTCGACCATAGGAAACAATTTTTTAAATATGGGGGGAGGGACGAAAGGAATACCGGGCCTTTCCCATTCTTTATTAACAATGTCCGCCACCCGCTTGGGTATAGGAAAAGCTTCTGGGAGCCCCGGCACCTCTAGGAACTTGTCCATTTTACATAGTTTCTCTGGGATGACCAAATTTTCACAATCATCCAGAGTGGATAATACCTCCTTAAGCAAAATGCGGAGATGTTCCAATTTAAATTTAAAAGTAATCACATCAGATTCAGCCTGCTGAGAAATGTTCCCTAAATCAGTAATTTCTCCCTCAGACAAAACCTCCCTGGCCCCCTCAGATTGGGTTAGGGGCCCTTCAGAGATATTAATATCAGCGTCTTCATGCTCTTCAGTAACTAAAACAGAGCATCCACGCTTACGCTGACAAGGGTTCATTTTGGCTAAAATGTTTTTGACAGAATTATCCATTACAGCCGTTAATTGTTGCATAGTAAGGAGTATTGGCGCGCTAGATGTACTAGGGGCCTCCTGAGTGGGCAAGACTCGTGTAGACGAAGGAGGGAATGATGCAGTACCATGCTTACTCCCCTCACTTGAGGAATCATCTTGGGCATCATTGTCATTATCACATAAATCACATTTATTTAAATGAATAGGAATTCTGGCTTCCCCACATTCAGAACACAGTCTATCTGGTAGTTCAGACATGTTAAACAGGCATAAACTTGATAAGAAAGTACAAAAAACGTTTTGAAATAAAACCGTTACTGTCACTTTAAATTTTAAACTGAACACACTTTATTACTGCAATTGCGAAAAAACATGAAGGAATTGTTCAAAATTCACCAAACTTTCACCACAGTGTCTTAAAGCTTTGAAAATATTGCACACCAATTTTGGAAGCTTTAACCCTTAAAATAACGGAACCGGAGCCGTTTTAAGCTTTAACCCCTTTACAGTCCCTGGTATCTGCTTTGCTGAGACCCAACCAAACCCAAAGGGGAATACGATACCAAATGACGCCTTCAGAAGTCTTTTATAAGTATCAGAGCTCCTCTCACATGCGACTGCATGCCATGCCTCTCAAAAACAAGTGCGCAACACCGGCGCGAAAATGAGACTCTGCCTATGCTTTGGGAAAGCCCCTAAAGAATAAGGTGTCTAAAACAGTGCCTGCCGATATTATTATATCAAAATACCCAGAATAAATGATTCCTCAAGGCTAAATAAGTGTTAATATCAATCGATTTAGCCCAAAAAAGGTCTACAGTTTAAATAAGCCCTTGTGAAGCCCTTATTTACAATCGAAATAAACATGGCTTACCGGATCCCATAGGGAAAATGACAGCTTCCAGCATTACATCGTCTTGTTAGAATGTGTCATACCTCAAGCAGCAAAGGACTGCAAACTGTTCCCCCAACTGAAGTTAATTGCTCTCAACAGTCCTGTGTGGAACAGCCATGGATTTTAGTTACGGTTGCTAAAATCATTTTCCTCATACAAACAGAATTCTTCATCTCTTTTCTGTTTCTGAGTAAATAGTACGTACCAGCACTATTTGAAAATAACAAACTCTTGATTGAATAATGAAAAACTACAGTTAAACACTAAAAAACTCTAAGCCATCTCCGTGGAGATGTTGCCTGTACAACGGCAAAGAGAATGACTGGGGTAGGCGGAGCCTAGGAGGGATCATGTGACCAGCTTTGCTGGGCTCTTTGCCATTTCCTGTTGGGGAAGAGAATATCCCACAAGTAAGGATGACGCCGTGGACCGGACACACCTATGTTGGAGAAAGCGTAGACGTTCCATTTTCACGGCTCCTGAATCACAAGACTGAGATTTTGAATTTACTCCCATAACCGCAGTGGTAGGAGTTTGACGATTACGAGCAAGTTTGAAAAGAGTGCACACTCTTAGAAATCACCAAAGATTGGTTATACGTAGACACGCATCATCATAACACAGGAGCGTGCAGACAGGCGGAGGACACCGAAGAAACAGCGAGTACAACATTATCACTACAAATACCACAGCAGAGGACGCCGAAGAAACAGTGTGTACAATAAAATCACTGTAAATACTCCCGACCTCAAAGGCACAACAGCTACTGCTTAGTATAACAACAATTGTGGTCAAACTTACCCCATACTACTGCTTACTGACTTTGTATCCACAACTATCTCTTACATTGCTACAAATAATTGTGGTCAAACTTACTCTATATAACTGTTCATTGACATTGTATCCACTTATATTGCTACAAGAAACAAACTTACATTGGAAATCCCAAATATACATTTGAAAATTGCCTTTATATAAGGATATCCTTTCTACATAGACTGTACCACACGAAAACGAAGGAACTCCCACTAAATACGAGTTTAGATTGGGCTCCAGGTTACAGAGAAGCAAAAGTCTCCTGAATGCTTATACAATAACTGCTCCCAGTTTGATATTCATCTGTCCTTTTAGAAGAGGCATTTGTAAAGAGTATTTAGAATTCAGGAATATATATACATCACATTCTCCCAGCATTAGTTTCAGTCTTTGAATTGATATATAAATCATGCTTATGAAGTGTTAGTGATTATACGAATTATGCTTATTTAGTGTTAATGATTTTAACACTGGTGTCTTTTTAACTAGTTTTAATGTTAATAAATGTTTCATATATTTTTATGATTGAAGGGATGTTTTAATTGGTTACTAGATTATACAGAATACTTGTGGGAACCTATATGCATACTGAAAGTTATTTAGAGACCTAATATTATTGATTATTTTTTTAAGTTTGATCAATTTTTATTATATTTTTAAGTAAGGTAATTCATATTCCTGTACCTGTACTGAACATTTAAATGAGGTCATGACAAATACGGTCATCACAAAACTAGCAAGTGATGTCTTTACTTTTTTGCCAAGGACGTTTGATAGTCATTTAATGTGTCAAATTATCCTGCTATTCTTGTTTGTTCAGGACTCTTATTGGCTAGAAACAAGACTAAACTTGCTTAGGGAAAACAAAAAATCTTATGAATATGCAACCCTTGTTTTTTTAAAATGCAGATAAAAAGTGGGAGAGTTAGGTTATCTGAAAGCTAGTTACAAATGAAGTCCTTACGAATACATCAGTTCAAGTCACCAAGTTTAAGATTATACAATTCAGTTTAAATTTCCTTAAGGAAAACACCATATAGTTAATTGAATTACATCATTCTACTAGATACCAGAAAATAGTTTAGAGGGTTAAAGGGACATGAAACCCAAAAAAATTATTTCATGATTTAGACAAAGCATACAATTTTAAACAAATTTCCAATTTACTGCTATTATTTAATCTGCTTCCTTCTCTTGTTATCCTTTGCTGAAAGGTTTATCTAGGTAAGCTCAGGAGCAGCAGAGAACCTAGATTCTAGCTGCTGATTGGTAGCTGCTAATATATAACGATTGTTATTGGCTCACCCATGGGTTTAGTTAGAAAGCAGCAGTGCACTGCTGCCCCTTCAACAAATTATACCAAGCTAATGAAACAAATTAGATAATAGAAGTAAATTAGAAAGTTGTTTAAAATTGTATTCGCTATCTGAATCATGAAAAAATGTTTTTTGGGGTTTCAAGTCCCTTTAAGTCTGGTACAGGTTACACTAGTATCTAATTAGTACACAGATAAACAAGAAGTGCATTTAGAAACCTGTCCATGCTTTCAGTCCGATGCTTAGAGTTTCAAATACCTTACTCTTGAAAGTAGCCTTCCCAGTCAATTACCTTTTTAAATATTCATGACGACAACAGTACCACTAAAATATTAGCAAACTCAAAACTAACCAACCAGTGGGCTCAAGACATTTTGAGGGAGAGATTTAAAGGAATGTTAAACAGTCTGTTTCATTGTTGCAATAAAAAAAAGCAGTTGCTTATACTTCAAAATCATTGCAGTATGTTTTATTCATCTATTTAAATTGATTTTTTAACACTACATTTGTGCTTCCTGTCACAGCCCTACAAGGAGGAGGTGGCCTTTAAAAGGAAGTTTTATCTTAGCCTGATGTCATAAAACTTCTAGTCTAGTGAATATACTAGATAACAGAGTCAGATTTGCTCATACCCAGTACTGACAGAATAAAAATGTCTAAGAGCAGAGGATTTTCAAAATCTAAGTGCCCACAGTGTTTTAAGTGCTAATTTTGCAAGAAGTTTTTTTTCTTACACAATATTTTTCTTTTTATATTTACATTGATTTAACAGATTTGTTTTTGCCAAAGTGGCACTGTTTAATATCCCTTTAATTGCAAATGGGTAGAGTTCAACATCATGATACTATCCTTTATTACTTAGCTAAAACCATAAAGTAGATACTGCATGGCTGTGATCAAAAGAGAGGGTAAAAAGTAGTGTAAGAACTTAGAGCTGCTTGAAATTGCTCTCATATAATGCTATGAGATTCTTTTTAGAAACAAAACCATAGTCACATTAAACAAAAAAGTAAGATTTTGACTTGGAGACAAAAAACCCCCAAAACATTCAATTAAACATTTGAAATAAAATGCATGTTCCTATAGAAGACCCAAAAAAAAAGAGCTTTAAAAGTAGACTTCAAAGATCTGAATTTCAAGAAGTCTGTAAACCAGGGTAGAACTTGCTGTACAATGAGGATTCCATTGAACCAGACAACTATCACTCATTATACAAAGCACTTCGTAATCACTGACACAAAATTAGTTTAGTAAGACAACATCAAGGGGCAATCCCATAAAAACACTTGTAATGTGAAAATGTGGAAGATAGCTAAGTGCTAAATTTCCTATGTTACTGGCATGAGCTAAGGTGAGGATCGGTGCTTTTTATTTAAAGGGACAGTCTATTTGAAAACTATTGTTTAAAAGATAGATACTCCCTTTATCACAGATTCCCCAGTATTGCATAACCAACACTGTTATATTAATATGCTTTTTACCTTTATGATTACCTGTATTTAAGCCACTGTAGAGTGCCCATCTCAGTGCCTTTTGCAATCTTGCATTTTAGCCAATAAGTTCTGGTTCTTATAGAACCATTATTCTTCATGGGAGAGAGCACACGGTTGTGCAAGATTTAAAAATAAGAAAATGGGTGGCCTGCTGGAGCTTAGAAAGAGGCAAACAGAGGTTATAAAGTATATTAATATAACATTGTTGATTATGCAAAGCTGGAGAATGGGTAGCAAAGATGTAATCAATTTCTAAAAGAATATCAAGTAGACTGTCCTTTCAAGAGTCTTTTGCAGCATTTTCAATAACAAGTGTTTCCATATGTGGGATTTTTACGGCCTTGTGTGGACCTGAAGATAATATATCAAGGCACAGCTATTTAATTTACAGATTCTGCAAAAGTTATTTCTCTGCTACAGAATATGTAAAAGTGAAAATTACAAGAGACAAGACAGGGGACAGAAGGAAAAAAAAAACAAAAAAAAAAAACAGAACAAATCACTGAGTCACCCTGGAGCGTTAAAACAAGTTTATTATAATACAATTTGATTCTGGGTCCCATATATAAATATATAAATACACATTTTTCTTTTTCTTTGAGTTACCCGGGTGGGCTGTGATTTGATTTCAGAAGTCGTACTTTCTAGGAACTCCTATTTTACCCCCAAAGCCCCTTCCCCTGAGGAATTCGAAGGACAGAAGAGGAAATTCCTGCCTGGAATGGTGGTAACCGAGAGCCCCTCAGACAAGAGCCGGGCTTACCTCGGTCTCTGCTGGGTCATCAGAGTTTTCTTCCTCAGTGTCCAGCAATTCAATGGTTAACTGAACCTGTCCATGATTCTGAGAAAACAGCATCTGAAAATAGGAGGAGGTGGGAGACAATTAGAAAACAATGGACCACAATTTAAAGGATTGGTTTTCAAATTGGAAAGACCTGACAATGCACTCTATAAATATTCTCTCAGTTGTACAGCTAACACTAGCTTTCAAAGCCATCCAGATTACAGAGATTATATATTTAATAACCAAGTAGGTTCTAGGATTATATTTTTTAGTGTCCCAGGCATTTTAATCCCCCCCCCCCCCAGTCCCTGGGTTAACCACCTGATTTTTATTTGACAAATAAACATTTCTCCTGAACCTGCTATCATATAATTTAAGAATACGACCCTTTATTTTGGTATTCTTTTTTTGGAAAATGCTTTCAACTTCCACTTTATTAAGTCCTTTCATATAGTTGAAGATTTCTTTCATGTTACCTCTTTGTCTTCTCTTCCCTAAACTATACATGTTTAGATTATAGAGTCTTTCTTTGTAAGTTTTATATATTTTAGACAGTGTACCATTTTAGTAGCCCTCTTTTGGATGGTATCTAGTTTATGCATTTCCTTCTGGAGATATAGTCTCCAGAACTAAACACAGTACTCAAGATGTGACCTAACTAGTAGCATAAGAACCTTGCTATTTCTACCTACAACCAAATATTCTACTGGCCTTACCGGCTGCACTATTACATTTGAAATAATCTGAAATAACAATTCACAAGTTATTCCTCTTTAGTTACAGTCCATAATGTACTATTGAGACTAATTGACGTTTGGGTTTTTGGATCCTAAATGCATAATTTTGCTCTTGGTAAAATTAAAAACTTCAGGACTGTGCACTTTTTAAAAAAAAATATAAATATATTACTGCTCATTTGATACACCCCTCCTAGAACATCAACTCTGTTACAAATGTATGTATTATTAGCAACAAGCACACCTTCCCCTGAAGCCCACTATCAATATCACTTATGTTAAGTTCCGTGTAAAAAGTTATACTTCAGCTGCTGTCCAGCTGCAGGTAAAAAAAATAATAATAAAAAAAAAATGAAGAAATGAACAGCAGCCAATCAGCATCAATAGTGCTGAGGTCATGAACTCTTTTACTGTGATCTCATGAGAATTCACTCAACTCATGATATTTTATAATAAACTTTCTTAAAGGGACAGTCTACCATAGAATTTTTATTGTTTTAAAAGATAGATAATCCCTTTATTACCCATTCCCCAGTTTTGCATAACCAACACAGTTATATTAATATACTTTTTACCTCTGTGATTACCTTGCATCTAGGAACCTTCCTTCCAGCCCCCTGATCACATGACTGTGACTGTTTATTATCTATTGTGTTAAATTTAGCATTGTTTGTGCTAAATCTTAAATAACCCCCTGTGCCTGAACACACTGTTATCTAAATGGCTTATTTCCAAAATTTGAAATTTAAGTTAAAGTGACACTCAAGTCAAAATTACACTTTTATGATTCAGATAGAGCATGCAATTTTAAACAGCTTTCCAATTGATTTCCATTAACAAAAAGTGCACATTATTTTTATAGTTACAATTTTTAAGTCACCAGCTCCTACTGAGAATGTGCAAGAATTCACAGAATATACGTATATGCATTTGTGATTGTCTGATGGCTCTCATATGATACAGAGGGAGTGGAAATGAACATTAGGGCTGCAACTAACGATTATTTTCATAATCGATTAATCGGACGATTATTTTTTCGATTAATCGACTAATCAGATAAAAAGAGAATCAATAATAGTTTTCTATGTTTTAAATAAAATCCACATCCACAATATAAACTTCAGACTAAAACTTTACATTAACACAATTGTTTTTAAGCAGCAGAGCACAGTTTTATAATTAAACAAAACCACAAACTGTTTGAAAAGAGGTAGAACAAGAAAGAGTTAGACTATCACTGTTAATAACATTCTGTTATTCACTCTTTCAGAAACTTTGCATTGAAATGCAAACATCTCAACATGTCCACATGCTTCTGGCTAAGGCTGGCTCTCTGTTTGCAGCTGTATTTCCTGCAGCAGAGAAAAGGCTGTTGAAGTGTATAAGTAGGGTTTTGCCAATTTCACCAAAGTGGGATATTTATCTTTGTTAGCTCTTCACCAATGCTAAGTGTTTTCTACCTTGGCAAGGGGCCTCTCAATAAAGTAACCCTTGACTTCATTCTAACATAAAAATATCTTGAATATCTATATGCAATGGTAAATAACCAGCTATAAGTTTAGGGGAAATATCTAGTCTGCTCTAAAAATAATGTATATATACTTATGAAGGTTGAATCTGGTACATATCACAATTGATTAAAAATATAAAATATAAAAAAACAAAATCAAAAGCGCTAAGGATTGTATATCAATAACAGGACAAAGCCTTACACATTTATTTATACAGTACATATAATCAGCAATAGCAAGCAATACACTAATAATTGTGCAAACAGATAATAGTGCACATCAATTTAAATAACTCCCATCAATCTAGGGCTAGGTGTAAACAACAAGCTTGGCACTATATCATGCAAAGCATAGTCCCAAATCACCAGATTTAATATAAACAATCCAAATGATGACTATTATATCTGGGTTGCACATAAGCCAGGGGTAGTTGTAAACTTAGACGTCCTTTAGGCTAAGGACATAACCATAAAACACAATACCATATGCAGGAGTTGATTGGAGTGAAGCAGCTGGAGTTGTGCACAGACCAACTAATTGCAAACCAACTAATCGATTATGAGATTCGTTGACAACTATTTTCATAATCGATTATTATCGATTATGACTATTAGTTGTTGCAGCTCTAATGAACATAACTGAAATTTGTCAGAAAAAAAATCCACTGCTCATTTGAAGTTCAGACTAAGTGCGAGTGCATTATCTTTTTATCATGAATTGATTATGCAAATCTACGGTATTTATTGGTCCTTTAATAGTCTTTTTTGCTGCAAATGTTTTTCAATAGTCTAATACCACTCACTACTTGTTTTATTTGGTACAGCCAATCCTAGATAAGGCTAGCCACAGTTGTGTTACAAAAAATAAAAAATAATGTTTAAATGATCATTTAATTTCCTTCTTAGCAGTGAGAGTCCAAAACCCCACTCGATTGTTAAATGTGTAGTGGTGGAAGTCATTTTTTTGCACCTCTGTACCCCTTGTATCGCTTCACTTTTCCTTAACCTCGGCTGAACTACTACTGTACAAGGGGTACAGAGGTGAAAAAAAAAGAAAAAAAGACTGCCGCTACTACACATTTAGCAATCAGACTGGGGTCGTGGACTCTCACTGCCATAAAGGAAATAATCAGGCAAGCATAATTTTTATTTTCCTTCTAATGGCAGTGAGAGTCCACAAGAAGATTCATAACCTATGGGAAACCAATATCCAAGCTGTGGAGTTCACGAATGTTCGTGAGGGAAAAAATAGGGAAGGAAGTCATAATTCTCAGGCACCACAGATTGTAAAACCCTTCTCCCAAAAGGATGCCTCCACAAAAGCAAAAAACAAAACATAATGTATGTAAGAACTTACCTGATAAATTAATTTCTTTCAAAATGGCCAGAGTTCATGAGCTAGTGACGTATGGGATATACATTCCTACCAGGAGGGGGCAAAGTTTCCCAAACTTCAAAATGCCTATAAATACACCTCCTACCACACATATACTTCAGTTGAACATATAGCCAAGTTGTGAGGTGTAAAAAAACATAATTTATGCTTACCTGATAAATTTATTTCTCTTGTAGTGTATCCAGTCCACGGATCATCCATTACTTGTGGGATATTCTCCTTCCCAACAGGAAGTTGCAAGAGGATCACCCACAGCAGAGCTGCTATATAGCTCCTCCCCTCACTGCCATATCCAGTCATTCGACCGAAACAAGACGAGAAAGGAGAAACCATAGGGTGCAGTGGTGACTGTAGTTTAATTAAAATTTAGACCTGCCTTAAAAGGACAGGGCGGGCCGTGGACTGGATACACTACAAGAGAAATAAATTTATCAGGTAAGCATAAATTATGTTTTCTCTTGTTAAGTGTATCCAGTCCACGGATCATCCATTACTTGTGGGATACCAATACCAAAGCTAAAGTACACGGATGATGGGAGGGACAAGGCAGGAACTTAAACGGAAGGAACCACTGCCTGTAGAACCTTTCTCCCAAAATCAGCCTCCGAAGAAGCAAAAGTGTCAAATTTGTAATATTTTGAAAAGGTGTGAAGCGAAGACCAAGTCGCAGCCTTGCAAATCTGGTCAACAGAGGCCTCATTTTTAAAGGCCCAGGTGGAAGCCAAAGCTCTAGTAGAATGAGCTGTAATCCTTTCAGGGGGCTGCTGTCCAGCAGTCTCATAGGCTAAACGTATTATGCTCCGAAGCCAAAAGGAGAGAGAGGTTGCCGAAGCTTTTTGACCTCTCCTCTGTCCAGAGTAAACGACAAACAGGGCAGATGACGAAAATCTTTAGTAGCCTGTAAGTAAAACTTCAAGGCACGGACTACGTCCAGATTATGCAAAAGATGTTCCTTCTTTGAAGAAGGATTAGGACACAATGATGGAACAACAATCTCTTGATTGATATTTCTGTTAGAAACCACCTTAGGTAAAAACCCAGGTTTGGTACGCAGAACTACCTTGTCTGAATGAAAAATCAGATAAGGAGAATCACAATGTAAGGCAGATAACTCAGAGACTCTTCGAGCCGAGGAAATAGCCATCAAAAACAGAACTTTCCAAGATAAAAGTTTAATATCAATGGAATGAAGGGGTTCAAACGGAACTCCCTGAAGAACTTTAAGAACCAAGTTTAACCTCCACGGGGGAGCAACAGTTTTAAACACAGGCTTAATCCTAACCAAAGCCTGACAAAATGCCTGGACGTCTGGAACTTCTGCCAGACGCTTGTGCAAAAGAATAGACAGAGCAGAGATCTGTCCTTTTAAAGAACAAGCTGATAAGCCTTTGTCCAACCCCTCTTGGAGAAAGGACAATATCCTAGGAAACCTAACCTTACTCCATGAGTAACTCTTGGATTCACACCAATAAAGATATTTACGCCATATCTTATGGTAGATTTTCCTGGTGACAGGCTTCCGAGCCTGTATTAAGGTATCAATGACTGACTCGGAGAAGCCACGCCTTGATAGAATCAAGCGTTCAATCTCCATGCAGTCAGTCTCAGAGAAAGTAGATTTGGATGATTGAAAGGACCTTGTATTAGAAGGTCCTGCCTCAGAGGCAGAGTCCATGGTGGAAGAGATGACATGTCCACTAGGTCTGCATACCAGGTCCTGCGTGGCCACGCAGGCGCTATCAGAATCACCGATGCTCTCTCCTGTTTGATTTTGGCAATCAGTCGAGGGAGCAGAGGAAACGGTGGAAACACATAGGCCAGGTTGAAGAACCAAGGAGCTGCTAGAGCATCTATCAGCGTTGCTCCCGGATCCCTGGACCTGGATCCGTAACAAGGAAGCTTGGCGTTCTGGCGAGACGCCATGAGATCCAGTTCTGGTTTGCCCCAACGATGGACCAGTTGAGCAAACACCTCCGGATGGAGTTCCCACTCCCCCGGATGAAAAGTCTGATGACTTAGAAAATCCGCCTCCCAGTTCTCTACGCCTGGGATGTGGATCGCTGACAGGTGGCAAGAGTGAGACTCTGCCCAGCGAATTATCTTTGAGACTTCTAACATCGCTAGGGAACTCCTGGTTCCCCCTTGATGGTTGATGTAAGCCACAGTCGTGATGTTGTCCGACTGAAATCTGATGAACCTCAGTGTTGCTAACTGAGGCCAAGCTAGAAGAGCATTGAATATTGCTCTTAACTCCAGAATATTTATTGGGAGGAGTTTCTCCTCCTGAGTCCACGATCCCTGAGCCTTCAGGGAGTTCCAGACTGCGCCCCAACCTAGAAGGCTGGCATCTGTTGTTACAATCGTCCAATCTGGCCTGCGAAAGGTCATACCCTTGGACAGATGGACCCGAGAAAGCCACCAGAGAAGAGAATCTCTGGTCTCTTGATTCAGATTTAGTAGAGGGGATAAATCTGAGTAATCCCCATTCTACTGACTTAGCATGCATAATTACAGCGGTCTGAGATGCAGGCGCGCAAATGGCACTATGTCCATTGCCGCTACCATTAAGCCGATTACTTCCATGCACTGAGCCACTGACGAGCGTGGAATGGAATGAAGGACACAGCAAGCATTTAGAAGTTTTGATAACCTGGACTCAGTCAGGTAAATTTTCATCTCTACAGAATCTATAAGAGTCCCTAGGAAGGAGACTCTTGTGAGTGGTGATAGAGAACTCTTTTCCACGTTCACTTTCCACCCATGCGACCTCAGAAATGCCAGAACTATCTCTGTATGAGACTTGGTAATTTGAAAGCTTGACGCCTGTATCAGGATGTCGTCTAGATACGGAGCCACCGCTATGCCTCGCGGTCTTAGAACCGCCAGAAGTGAGCCCAGAACCTTTGTAAAAATTCTCGGGGCAGTGGCCAACCCGAAGGGAAGAGCTACAAATTGGTAATGCCTGTCTGGAAAGGCAAACCTTAGGAACCGATGATGATCTTTGTGAATCGGTATGTGAAGGTAGGCATCCTTTAAGTCCACTGTGGTCATGTACTGACCCTCTTGGATCATGGGTAGGATGGTTCGAATAGTTTCCATTTTGAATGATGGAACTCTGAGGAATTTGTTTAAGATCTTTAGATCCAAGATTGGTCTGAAGGTTCCCTCTTTCTTGGGAACCACAAACAGATTTGAATAAAATCAATGTCCTTGTTCCGTCCGCGGAACTGGATGGATCACTCCCATTACTAGGAGGTCTTGCACACAGCTTAGGAATGTCTCTTTCTTTATCTGGTTTGATGATAACCTTGAAAGATGAAATCTCCCTTGTGGAGGAGAAGCTTTGAAGTCCAGAAGATATCCCTGAGATATGATCTCCAACGCTCAGGGATCCTGAACATCTCTTGCCCACGCCTGGGCGAAGAGAGAAAGTCTGCCCCTCAATAGATCCGTTTCCGGATAGGGGGCCGTTCCTTCATGCTGTCTTGGGGGCAGCAGCAGGCTTCCTGGCCTGCTTGCCCTTGTTCCAGGACTGGTTAGGTTTCCAGGCCTGTCTGGAATGAGCAACAGTTCCCTCTTGTTTTGAAGCGGAGGGAGTTGATGCTGCTCCTGCCTTGAAATTTCGAAAGGCACGAAAATTAGACTGTTTGGCCTTTGATTTGGCCCTGTCCTGAGGAAGGGTATAACCCTTGCCTCCAGTAATGTCAGCAATAATTTCCTTCAAGCCAGGCCCGAATAAGGTCTGCCCCTTGAAAGGAATGTTGAGTAATTTAGACTTTGAAGTCACGTCAGCTGACCAGGATTTAAGCCATAGCACCCTACGCGCCTGGATGGCGAATCCGGAATTCTTAGCCGTTAGTTTAGTCAAATGAACAATGGCATCAGAAACAAATGAGTTAGCTAGCTTAAGCGTTCTAAGCTTGTCAATAATTTCATTCAATGGAGCTGTCTGGATGGCCTCTTCCAGGGCCTCAAACCAGAATGCCGCAGCAGCAGTGACAGGCGCAATGCATGCAAGGGGCTGTAAAATAAAACCTTGTTGAATAAACATTTTCTTAAGGTAACCCTCCAATTTTTTATCCATTGGATCTGAAAAAGCACAACTGTCCTCAACCGGGATAGTGGTACGCTTTGCTAAAGTAGAAACTGCTCCCTCCACCTTAGGGACCGTCTGCCATAAGTCCCGTGTAGTGGCGTCTATTGGAAACATTTTTCTAAATATAGGAGGTGGGGAAAAGGGCACACCGGGTCTATCCCACTCCTTGCTAATAATTTCTGTAAGCCTTTTAGGTATAGGAAAAACGTCAGTACACACTGGCACTGCATAGAATCTATCCAGCCTACACAATTTCTCTGGAATTGCAACTGTGTTACAGTCATTCAGTGCAGCTAATACCTCCCCAAGCAATACACGGAGGTTCTCAAGCTTAAATTTAAAATGAGAAATCTCTGAATCAGGTTTCCCCGAGTCAGAGATGTCACCCACAGACTGAAGCTCTCCGTCCTCATGTTCTGCATACTGTGACGCAGTATCAGACATTGCTCTAACAGCATTTGCGCGCTCTGTATCTCTCCTAACCCCAGAGCTATCGCGCTTGCCTCTTAATTCAGGCAATCTAGATAATACCTCTGACAGGGTATTATTCATGATTGCAGCCATGTCCTGCAAGGTAATCGCTATGGGCGTCCCTGATGTAATTGGCGCCATATTAGCGTGCGTCCCCTGAGCGGGAGGCGAAGGGTCTGACACGTGGGGAGAGTTAGTCGGCATAACTTCCCCCTCGACAGAACCCTCTGGTGATAATTCTTTTATAGATAAAGACTGATCTTTACTGTTTAAGGTGAAATCAATACATTTAGTACACATTCTCCTATGGGGCTCCACCATGGCTTTCAAACATAATGAACAAGTAGGTTCCTCTGTGTCAGACATGTTTAAACAGACTAGCAATGAGACTAGCAAGCTTGGAAAACACTTTAAAACAAGTTTACAAGCAATATAAAAAACGTTACCGCGCCTTTAAGAAACACAAATTTTCCCAAATTTTGAAATAACAGTGAAAAAATGCAGTTACACTAACGAAATGTTTACAGTGTATGTAATAAGTTAGCAGAGCATTGCACCCACTTGCAAATGGATGATTAACCCCTTAATACAAAAAACGGAATAACAAATGACAAAAACGTTTTTTAAACAGTCACAACTGCCACAGCTCTACTGTGGCTTTTTACCTCCCTCAATACGACTTTTGAAGCCTTTTGAGCCCTTCAGAGAAGTCCTGGATCATGCAGGAAGAAGCTGGATGTCTGTGTCTGTAATTTTTGCTGTGCAAAAAAACGCCAAAATAGACCCCTCCCACTCATATTACAACAGTGGGAAGCCTCAGGGAACTGTTTCTAGGCAAAATTCAAGCCAGCCATGTGGAAAAAACTAGGCCCCAATAAGTTTTATCACCAAACATATGTAAAAAACGATTAAACATGCCAGCAAATGTTTTAAAATACACTTTTATAAGAGTATGTATCTCTATTAATAAGCCTGATACCAGTCGCTATCACTGCATTTAAGGCTTTACTTACATTACTTCGGTATCAGCAGCATTTTCTAGCAAATTCCATCCCTAGAAAAATATTTTAACTGCACATACCTTATTGCAGGAAAACCTGCACGCTATTCCCCCTCTGAAGTTACCTCACTCCTCAGAATATGTGAGAACAGCAAAGGATCTTAGTTACTTCTGCTAAGATCATAGAAAACGCAGGCAGATTCTTCTTCTAAATACTGCCTGAGATAAACAGTACACTCCGGTACCATTTAAAAATAAACTTTTGATTGAAGAAATAAACTAAGTATAAAACACCACAGTCCTCTTACGACCTCCATCTTAGTTGAGAGTTGCAAGAGAATGACTGGGTATGGCAGTGAGGGGAGGAGCTATATAGCAGCTCTGCTGTGGGTGATCCTCTTGCAACTTCCTGTTGGGAAGGAGAATATCCCACAAGTAATGGATGATCCGTGGACTGGATACACTTAACAAGAGAAAAGAGGAACTGGAAAATAATATTGTACTTTTATAAAATATAACCACCAAAAACAGGGTGGGCCTCATGGACTCTTGCCATTATGAAAAATTAATTTATCAGGTAAGTTCGTACATAAATTATGTTTTCTTTCATGTAAATGGCAAGAGTCCATGAGCTAGTGACGTACGAGATAAAATACCCAAGATGTGGAAGTCCACAGAAGAGTCACTAGAGAGGGAGTGATAAAATAAAAATAGCTATTTCCGCTGAGAAATTAAATCCAAAAAATAAGTTCTTCTTATAAACAGATCAAACTAAGACAGCTGCCTGAAGAACTTTTCTACCAAAGACTGCTTCAGAAGAAGCAAATACTTAGAATTGGTAAAATTTAGTAAATGTATGCAAAGAAGACCAAGTTGCTGCTTTGCAAATCTGATCAACTGAAGCTTCATTCTTAAAAGCCCAAGAAGTGGCAACTGATCTAGTAAAATGAGCTGTAATTTTCTGAGGCGGAGACTGTCCCGCCTCAATCAAAAGCTTTAACCAAGATGCCAAAGAGACGGCAGATGATTTCTGACCTTTCCTAAAACCAGAAAAGACAACAAATAGACTAGAAGTCTTCCTGAAATCCTTAGTAGCCTCAACATAGTATTTCAAAGCACTTACCACACTCAAAGAGTGCAAAGATTTTTCAAGCAAATTTTTAGGAATCGGACACAAGGAAGGAACAACAATTTCCCTACTAATGTTGTTAGAATTTACAACCTTAGGAAGAAATTTAAAGGAAGTCCGCAAAACAGCTTTATCCTGATGGAAAATCAGAAAAGCAGACTCACAAGAGAGCAGACAATTCAGAAACTCTTCTAGCAGAAGAGATAGCCAAAAGGAACAATGCTTTCCAAAAAAAGTAGTTTAATATCCAAAGAATGCATAGGCTCAAAAGGAGGAGCCTGCAAAACCTTCAAAATCAAATTAAGACTCCATGGAGGAGAAATAGACTTAACAGGCTTGATACGGACCAAAGCCTGAACAAAACAGTGAATATCAGGAAGTTTAGCAATCTTTCTATAAAATAAAACAGAAAGAGCAGAGATTTGTCCCTCAAAGTACTTGCAGACAAACCTTTATCAAAACTGTCCTGAAGAAACTGTAAAATTCTAGGAATTCTAAAAGAATGCCAAGAGAATTTATGAGAATACCATGAAATAAAGGTTTTCCAAACCCGATAAAACCTCCTTGAAACAGACTTACGAGCCTGCAACATAGTATTGATCGCTGAGTCAGAGAAACCTCTATGACTAAGCATACCAAGGTTGGCAACTGGACATCCGGACAAGACCTGCATACCAAAACCTGTGAGGCCATGCTGGTGCTATCAGAAACACATGCGTTTGATCCATTATGATCTTGGAGATCACCCTTGGAAGAAGAAATAGAGGCGAAAAAATATAAGCAAGTTGGTAAGACCAAGGAACTGCTAAGCCATCCACCATCTCCGCCTGAGGATCCCTGGACCTGGAAAGGTATCTGGGAAGTTTCCTGTTTAGATGGGAAGCCATCAAATCTATTTCTGGAAGACCCCACATCTATACAATCTGAAAAAAAAAAAAACATCTGGATGGAGAGACCACTCCCACGGATGCAAAGTCTGACGGCTGAGATCATCCGCTTCCCAATTGTCTACACCTGGGACATGACTTGCAGAAATTAGACAAGAGTTGGATTCCGCCCAAGAAAGTATCCGTGATACTTCTTTCATTGCTAAAGGACTGCGAGTCCGACCCAGATGATTGACATATGCCACAGTTGTGATATTGTCTGTCTGAAAACGAATGAAAAGTTATCTCTTTAATAGAGGCCAAGCCTGAAGAGCCCTGAAAATAGCACAGAGTTCTAAGATATTGATTGGTAACCTCACCTCTGCTGTCAGAGACCCCCAGACAGCTCCCCGACCTGAAAGACTTACATATGTTGAGAATACAGTCCAGGAAGGATGAACAAAAGAGGACCCTTGAATAATACGATGGTCTAACCACCAAGTCAGAGAGAGTAGAATGCTGGGATTTAAGAATATCAATTGTGATATCCGAGTATAATCCCTGCACCATTGATTCAGCATGCAAAGCTGCAGAGGTCTCTTGAAAACGAGCAAAAGGGATCACGTCCGATGCTGCAGTCATGAGACCTAAAGCTTCCATGCACATAGCCACTGAAGGGAATGATCGAGACTAAAGGTTTCGACAGGCTGAAAACCAATTTAATTTGTCTCTTGTCTGTTAAAGACAGAGTCATGGACACTGAATCTATCTGGAAACCTAAAAAGGTGACCCTTGTCTGAGGAATCAAACTCTTTGGTAAATTGATCCTCCAACCATGTCTTTGAAGAAACACTAGTTGATTTGTGTGAGATTCTGCTAAATGAAAAGACTCAGCCAGTACCAAGATATCGTCCAAATAAGGAAATACCGCAATACCCTGCTCTCTGATTACAGATAGAAAGGCACTGAGAACCTTCAAATAGATTCTTGGAGCTTTCGCTAGGCCAAATGGAAGTGCGACAAATTGGTAATGCTTGACTAGAAAAGAGAATTTCAGAAACCGATAGTGATCTGGATGAATCGGAATGTGAAGATCAGTGTCCTGTAAGTCTATTGAGGACATGTAATGACCTTGCTGAACAAAAGGCAGAATAGTCCTTATAGTCACCATCTTGAAAGTTAGGACCCTTACAAATGATTGAAAAACTTCAGATCCAGAACTGGTCTGAATTAATTTTCTTTCTTTGAGACAATGGATAAAAAAAAAAAAAAAAAAACCCAGACCTTCCTGAAGTGGAACTGCTTTAATCACCCCTGAAAGCTACAGATCTGAAACGCACTTCAGAAAAGCCTGAGCTTTCACAGGATTTGTTGGGACATGAGAGAGAAAGAATATTCTCACAGCAGGTCTGATTCTGAAACCTATTTGATACCCTTGAGAGACAATGCTCTGAATCCACTGATTCTGAACAGAATCTGCCCAAATATTTTGAAATAATTTCAATCTGCCTCCCACCAGTTGAACTGGATTGAGGGCCGCACCTTAATGCAGTCTTGGGTGCTGGCTTTGGCTTCTTATAAGGCTTGGATTTATTCCAACTTGAAGATGGCTTCCAATTGGAACCAGAGTCCTCAGGGGAAGAAGTGGTTTTCTATTCTCTATTTTGACGAAAGGAACGAAACCAATTAGAAGCTTTAGATTTACCCTTAGACATTATCTTGGGGCAAAAAAACTCCTCCCCCCCCCCAGTGATAGTGGAAATAATTGAATCCAACTGAGAACCAAATAAATTATTACACTGGAAAGATAGAGATAGCAATCTAGCTTTAGATACCATTTTAGCATTCCATGATTTAAGCCATAAAGCTCTTCTAGCTAGAAAAGCTAAATACATAGATTTAACATCAATCTTGATTATATCAAAAATAGAATCACAGATAAAATGATTAGCATGATGAAGCAAACGAACAATGCTAGACAAATCAGGATCTGTTTCCTGATGTGCTAAGCTATCTAACCAAAAAGTTGATGCAGCTGCAACATCAGCCATAGAAATGGCAGGCCTGAGAATATAGCCAGAATATAAATAAGCTTTCCTTAAATAAGATTCAATCTTATCTAAAGGATCCTTATTAGAAGTACTATCTTCCATAGGAATAGTAGTTTAGCAAGAGTAGAAATAGCCCCATCTACCTTAGGGACTTTTCACCAAAACTCAAAATTAGCCACTGGTAAAGGATATAACTTCTTAAACCTAGAAGGATTAAAAGAAGCACAAGGCTTAGACCATTCCTTAGCAATCACATCAGAAACCGCATATGGAACAGGAAAAACCTCAGGAGTAATCACAGGAGGTTTAAAAACAGAATTTAAACGTTTACTGGTTTTGTTATCAAGAGGATCAGACTCCTCAATACCCAAAGTAACCAATACTTCTTTCAACAGACAGAATATATTTAATCTTAAAAATATAAGATTTATCAATTTCAATGTCTGAAGTAGGATCTTCTGAACCATCCTCTTCAGAGGAGGATATTTCAGTATGTTGTCGGTCATCACAAATTTCATCAGTTTTATGAGAAGTTTTAAAGGACCTTTTACGTTTATTAGAAGGTGGAATAGCAGACATAGCCTTCTGTATTGTATCAGCAATATAATTTTTCATATCAATAGGGATATCATGTACATTAGATGTTGAGGGAACAACAGAAGCTGTACTAGTATTAATAGAAACATTACTGGCATGCAAAAGCTTATCGTGACAACTGTTACATAATATAGCTGGAGATATAATCTCAGCTTGCTTACAACAGATACACTTAGCTTTGGTAGAACTGTGTTCAGGCAGCATGGTTCCTACAGTAGCTTCTGAGACAGAAGCTACTGTAAAATAAAAAACAACATTTAAACAAAATATCCAATTTCCCGATATAGCAGTTTCAGGAATGGGAAAAAATGCATATGCTAAATAAGCAGAAAAGCAAACAGCATAGCCCTCTAGAATATAAAGAGAGCAGGGAGCAAAGGAAATGGGGTAATATAACCAAAAAAATATTTGGTGCCAAGTATGACGCACAACGAAAAGTGAAATTGTTTTGGCGACAACCTCCGGAAATGACGCAACTCGCGTCATAACAAGCATGACTTTGCGCCAAACAACCCAACGTCAATAAATACCAGGAAATTACGAAACTTGTGACACTATATATGCAAATTTGCACCTATAAAATTCTCACGCCAAAAATAACAGCATTTTGTGCCCTCGTGAGCCTAGATTTGCCCACGAAATTTAAGGAAAAACAAGTCAAAAAAGAAAAAAAAAAGACTAAACCCCAGGTAAGAAAATAAATTATGGTTACCTAATAATTTCATTTTCTTCCGTGGGAAAGAGTCCACAGTCGCATTCATTACTTGTGGGAAATAAGAACCTGGTCACCGGGAGGAGGCAAAGACACACCAGCCAAAGGCTCAAATACTCCTCCCACTTGTCCTATTACCCAGTCATTCTGCCGAGGAACAAGGAACAGTGGAAGAAATATCAAGGTGAAAAGGTGCCAGAAGATCAAACACAACAATGCCTCAAAAACGGGCGGGAGGCTGTGGACTCTTTCCCAAGGAAGAAAATGAAATTATTAGGTAAGTATAATTTATGTTTTTCTTCCTAACGGGAAAGAGTCCACAGCCGCATTCATTACTTGTAGAAATATTATACCCACTGAATGCCAAGACGGGAGGGTAAGAGGCGGTCCAAACGAAGGCACCAAGTTAAATCACATTCTCAGAGAAAAAAGTCCCATTTTGTCCGAAAATAGGGAACAAAAATATTTGAAAAAAAACAACAAAAAAACGGCCCCATGGACACAAATCAACAGACAGTCCTAAGGCCTGGCTAGAGACCACGAGTAAACGCAACTGAGACAACAGACCTCGAAGACACCGTCTCTCAGAGGCAAATTCCAGTCACACCCCCTTAGATCAACTAGGGGACCCCGACTAACAATTCCCAGAGAGAATAGCAAGTCAGAAAAAGGAACAAAACCAGGTCTTCCAGGAAGACAACTAAGGTCTGCTCTTGAAGCCCAAAAAGACTATTAGATGCCAGGAGAAAAAAAAAATAAAGCATATCTATAAACACATAGAAAGCCAAATAGCTTGTCCAAGAGCCAACTGCAGAAGCAAGGCCAAAAAGGAAATTTATGCTTACCTGATAAATTGATTTCTTCTACGATACGACGAGTCCACGGATTCATCCTTACTTGTGGGATATTATCTTCCTGCTAACAGGAAGTGGCAAAGAGCACCACAGCAGAGCTGTATATATAGCTCCTCCCTTCTCTCCACCCCCAGTCATTCGACCGAAGATATAGGAAGAGAAAAGAAAAGCTAAAAGGTGCAGAGGTGAATGAAGTTTTGAAAAAAAATTATAATTGTCTTAAAATGACTGGGAGGGCCGTGGACTTGTCGTATCGTAAAAGAAATCAATTTATCAGGTAAGCATAAATTTCCTTTTCTTCTACAAGAGACGACGAGTCCACTGATTCATCCTTACTTGTGGGATACAATACCAAAGCAACAGGACACGGATGAACGGGAGGGACAAGACAGATACCTAAACGGAAGGCACCACTGCTTGAAGAACTTTTCTCCCAAAAATAGCCTCCGAAGAAGCAAAAGTATCAAATTTGGAAAATTTGGAAAAAGTATGAAGGGAGGACCAAGTTGCAGCCTTACAAATCTGTTCAACAGAAGCATAGTTTTTAAAAGCCCATGTGGAAGCCACAGCTCTAGTAGAATGAGCAGTAATTCTTTCAGGAGGCTGCTGTCCAGTAGTCTCGTATGCCAGGCGGATGATGCTTTTCAGCCAAAAAGAAAGAGGTAGCTGTAGCTTTTTGACCCCTACGTCTTCCAGAATAAACAACGAATAGAGAAGATGTTTGACGGAAATCCTTGGTCGCTTGTAAGTAAAACTTCAAAGGCCGAACCACGTCCAAGTTATGTAACAGACGTTCCTTCTTAGAAGAAGGATTAGGACACAAGGATGGAACAACAATTTCCTGATTAATATTCTTATTAGAAACACCCTTAGGAAGAAATCCAGGTTTAGTACGCAAAACCACCTTATCAGAATGGAATATAAGATAAGGCGAATCACATTGCAAAGCAGAAAGCTCAGAAACTCTTCGAGCCAAAGAGATAGCAACTAAAAACAAAACTTTCCAAGATAATAGTTTAATATCTATGGAATGCATGGGTTCAAACGGAATCCCTTGAAGAACATTAAGAACTAAATTCAAACTCCATGGCGGAACAATAGGTTTAAACACAGGCTTGATTCTGATTAAAGCCTGACAAAAAGACATCCGCCAGACGCTTGTGTAGTAAAAGTGACAAAGCAGAAATTTGTCCCTTTAAGGAACTAGCTGATAATCCCTTCTCCAATCCTTCTTGGAGAAAAGACAAAATCCTAGGAATCTTAACCCTACTCCATGAGTAGCCCTTGGATCCGCACCAACAAAGATATTTACGCCATATCTTATGGTAAATCTTTCTCGTGACAGGCTTGCGAGCATGAATTAAAGTATCAATTACCGATTCAGAGAATCCCCGCTTAGATAAAACTAAGCGTTCAATCTCCAAGCAGTCAGCTGCAGAGAATTTAGGTTTGGATGTTGGAACGGACCTTGAAAGAGAAGGTCCTGTCTCAATGGCAGTTTCCACAGTGGCAGAGATGACATGTCCACTAGATCTGCATACCAAGTCTTGCGTGGCCACGCAGGCGCTATCAGGATTACTGAAGCTCTCTCCTGTTTGATTCTTGCAATCAGACGAGGTAGGAGAGGAAATGGTGGAAACACATAAGCCAGGTTGAACGACCAAGGTACTGCTAGAGCATCTATCAGTACAGCGTGGGGATCCCTTGACCTGGACCCGAAACGAGGAAGTTTGGCATTCTGACGAGATGCCATCAGATCCAATTCCGGTGTGCCCCATTGACGGATCAATGATGCGAACACCTCCGGGTGGAGTTCCCACTCCCCCGGATGAAAAGTCTGACGACTTAGAAAATCCGCTTCCCAGTTCTCTACTCCTGGGATATAGATTGCTGATAGATGGCAAGAGTGAGCCTCCGCCCATCGGATTATCTTTGAAACCTCTATCATCGCTAGAGAACTCCTTGTTCCCCCTTGATGACTGATATATGCTACAGTCGTGATATTGTCCGACTGGAATCTTATGAATTTGGCCAAAGCCAACTGAGGCCACGTCTGAAGCGCGTTGAATATTGCTCTCAGTTCCAGAATATTGATTGGTAGTAGAGACTCCTCCTGAGTCCAAACACCCTGAGCCTTCAGGGAATTCCAGACTGCACCCCAGCCCAAGAGGCTGGCGTCCGTCACTATTACCCATGCTGGCCTGCGGAAACACATTCCCTGGGACAGATGATCCTGTGACAACCACCAAAGAAGAGTGTGTCTGGTCTCTTGATCCAGATTTATCTGAGGAGATAAATTCACATAACCCCCATTCCACTGTCTGAGCATGCACAGCTGCAGTGGTCTGAGATAAAAGCGAGCAAACGGAATGATGTCCATCGCTGCTACCATTAATCCAATGACCTCCATACACTGAGCCACTGATGGCCGAGGAATGGACTGAAGTGCTCTGCAAGTATTTAGAATCTTTGACTTTCTGACCTCCGTCAGAAATATTTTCATGTCTACCGGGTCTATCAGAGTTCCCAAGAATGGAACTCTTGTTAGTGGAACTAGTGAACTCTTTTCTATATTAACTTTCCAACCGTGAGTACTTAGAAATGCCAACACGGTGTCCGTGTGAAATTTGGTCAGATGATAAGTTGACGCCTGGATCAAAATATTGTCCGGATAGGGCGCCACTGCTATGCCCCGCGGTCTGAGAACCGCCAGAAGGGACCCTAGCACCTTTGTGAAGATTCTGGGAGCTGTGGCCAACCCGAAAGGAAGGGCCACAAACTGATAGTGTTCGTCCAGAAAGGCAAACCTTAGAAACTGGTGATGATCCTTGTGGATAGGAATGTGAAGATACGCATCCTTTAGGTCCACGGTGGTCATAATATTGACCCTCCTGGATCATTGGCAAAATTGTTCGTATAGTCTACATCTTGAATGATGGGACTCTGAGAAATTTGTTTAGGCATTTGAGATCTAAAATCGGTCTGAAGGTTCCCTCTTTTTTGGGAACCACGAACAGATTCGAGTAAAACCCCTGTCCCCGTTCTGGTCTTGGAACTGGACAAATTACACCCATGGTATAGAGGTCTTTTACACAGCGGAAGAACGCCTCTCTTTTTGTCTGGTCTACAGACAAACGTGAAAGATGAAATCTCCCTCTTGGGAGAAAATTCTTGAATTCTAGCCGATACCCCTGGGTCACAATTTCTAATGCCCTGGGATCCTGAACATCCCTTGCCCAAGCCTGAGCGAAGAGAGAAAGTCTGCCCCCTACTAAATCCGGTCCCTGATCGGGGGCTGCCCCTTCATGATGTCTTGGTAGCAGCAGCGGGCTTCTTAATTTGTTTACCTTTATTCCAGGCCTGGTTAGGTCTCCATACTGAGAAAGAATCCATGGGAACACTGGCAAGTTGACCAGGGGAATGCAACCCTAAGGCACACCAGAAATTGGACATCCAACGCCAGCAGCTGGGTATGAACCAACCACCCTTGAGGCTCAAGCCACACAGCTAACCACCAGGTGACATGGGCTACTCTGTGGCAAAAATACTCAGAAAACCTGGCCAACCATGACCAGGTTAGGCAGATGGAGCAAGGACATAGCCCAAGTTCCCACTGCCATGGAACACCCCAACAAGCCCTGAGATCCAAGGATTCCAAAACCACCCAAGATTGGGTCAGGAAAAAGGCCAACCGAAGCTTCAGCAACCGGAAGTCTCAGGGAGAAAAACAGGTCTGGGCACCTAATAGTTCCGGCAAACCTTACCCTAGAACTAAACACCCCAACTGGCCAAAAAGCAAGACACAAGGGTATGGATGCATATCCAGAGAATCTGGATAGCGAGAAGAACTCTAGAGCCCCGACCAAATGAAGGAACCACCCCTAGCTAAAGTCCAACTCTCCAAGGAGCAAGGCTAGAAGGCGTATGAAGATACTTCTCAGAGCCTCAGGACAACCTAGGGATACCTCAAGGTTAAAAACATCCTACTAGCAGGACTAGTCTCCCTATTGCCTCCTCACAAGCAGAGGACACAAGGCCTACCCAGCTCCGGAAACCCCGAGTTAAACAAAGTCCCCACATGGAACAACCATCACCCGGGAACACAGATCCCTAAAAGGAGATCCACTCAACCGGAGACAATGGAAGAAGACCCAAAGGTCTCTTATAACTCAGACAGACCGTACACGTCAAAGAGTAAGAGCTGCATCTACACTATAAACAGATTACGCGTACACCTGCAAGGTGTCAAGAGCTGCAACTGGTTTCAAACTGAAAACCTTCCGCATGCTAGACAGCTATCCTGTACAAGCTGCTGGATCAAGCCCAAAAGGACAAATCCAGAGGCCTAAAAATGAAGGCCAACCCGCTTAATTGCGGTAAGGGGCATTAAAGGGACACTGAACCCAATTTTTTTTTCTTTCGTGATTCAGATAGAGCATGCAATTTTAAGCAACTTTCTAATGTACTCATATTATCAATTTTTCTTCGTTCTCTTGCTATCTTTATTTGAAAAGGAAGGCATCTAGGCTTTTTTTGATTTAGAACTCTGGACAGCACTTTATTGGTGGATGAATTAATCAACCAATCAGCAAGAACAACCCAGGTTGTTCACAAAAATGGGCCAGCATCTAAACTTACATTCTTGCATTTCAAATAAAGATACCAAGAGAATGAAGAAAATTTGATAATGGGAGTAAATTAGAGCATGAAATTTTAAGCAACTTTCTATCTGAAAAAATTGGGTTCAGTGTCCCTTTAAGCCCTCCAACCCACTACCACATGGGGGAGGAAAAACATAATTTATGTAAGAACTTACCTGATAAATTCATTTCTTTCAAATTAGCAAGAGTCCATGAGCTAGTGACGTATGGGATATACATTCCTACCAGGAGGGGCAAAGTTTCCCAAACCTCAAAATGCCTATAAATACACCCCTCACCACACCCACAAATCAGTTTAACGCATAGCCAAGAAGTGGGGTGATAAGAAAAAAGTGCGAAAGCATAAAAAATAAGGAATTGGAATAATTGTGCTTTATACAAAAAAATTATAACCACCACAAAAAGGGTGGGCCTCATGGACTCTTGCTAATATGAAAGAAATGAATTTATCAGGTAAGTTCTTACATAAATTATGTTTTCTTTCATGTAATTAGCAAGAGTCCATGAGATAGTGACGTATGGGATAATGACTACCCAAGATGTGGATCTTCCACGCAAGAGTCACTAGAGAGGGAGGGATAAAATAAAGACAGCCAATTCCGCTGAAAATAATCCACACCCAAAATAAAGTTTAAATCTTATAATGAAAAAAACTGAAATTATAAGCAGAAGAATCAAACTGAAACAGCTGCCTGAAGTACTTTTCTACCAAAAACTGCTTCAGAAGAAGAAAACACATCAAAATGGTAGAATTTAGTAAAAGTATGCAAAGAAGACCAAGTTGCTGCTTTGCAAATCTGATCAACCGAAGCTTCATTCCTAAACGCCCAGGAAGTAGAAACTGACCTAGTAGAATGAGCTGTAATCCTTTCAGGCGGAGTTTTACCCGACTCGACATAAGCATGATGAATGAAAGATTTCAACCAAGATGCCAAAGAAATGGCAGAGGCCTTCTGACCTTTCCTAGAACCGGAAAAGATAACAAAAAGACTAGAAGTCTTTCGGAAAGTCTTAGTAGCTTCAACATAATATTTCAAAGCTCTAACTACATCCAAAGAATGCAATGATTTCTCCTTAGAATTCTTAGGATTAGGACATACAGGTATACCCCGCTCATACAGCGGGTTAGGGACCGGAGCCCCGCTGTAAAGTGAAAACCGCCTTAAAGTGAAACAAGGCAGTTTTAGCTTTATTTTTACTTGCCAGTGTATTTAAAAGCTTGAAAACGTGTTTGAACTAACATATATTAGGGGTGCAATAGTGCTAGGTTTAGTTTAACACTAGCACAGCACAGTATTCAATAAATACTGTACTTGTAAAATAGTGACAATTACTGTAGTAAAATCTGCCAGACTATAACAATAAGACACAGATTGCACTGTAATGCTGTAAACAGAGTGAACTAAGCATAACAAAATGGTGCCAGTCACTTTTTTCGCAAACTCCCGAAGATTACAGAACAGTTTCAAAATCCTTGAAGGTTGAACTTAAGCTCCACAAAGCGCTGTATTAGCGAAGCGCTGTAAAGTGAAGCGCTGTAAAGTGAGGTATACCTGTAATGAAGGAACCACAATTTCTCTACTAATGTGGTTAGAATTCACAACCTTAGGTAAAAATTTAAAAGAAGTTCGCAACACCGCCTTATCCTGATGAAAAATCAGAAAAGGAGACTCACAAGAAACAGCAGATAATTCAGAAACTCTTCTAGCAGAAGAGATGGCCAAAAGAAACAAAACTTTCCAAGAAAGTAATTTAATGTCCAATGAATGCATAGGTTCAAACGGAGGAGCTTGAAGAGCCCCCAGAACCAAATTCAAACTCCAAGGAGGAGAAATTGACTTAATGACAGGTTTTATACGAACCAAAGTTTGTACAAAACAATGAATATCAGGAAGATTAGCAATCTTTCTGTGAAAAAGAACAGAAAGAACAGAGATTTGTCCTTTCAAGGAACTTGCAGACAAACCTTTATCCAAACCATCCTGAAGAAACTGTAAAATTCTCGGAATTCTAAAAGAATGCCAGGAAAAATGATGAGAAAGACACCAAGAAATGTAAGACTTCCAGACTCTATAATATATATTCCTAGATACGGATTTACGAGCCTGTAACATAGTATTAATCACAGAGTCAGAGAAACCTCTTTGACTAAGAATCAAGCGTTCAATCTCCATACCTTTAAATTTAAGGATTTGAGATCCTGATGGAAAAAAGGACCTTGCGACAGAAGGTCTGGTCTTAACGGAAGAGTCCACGGTTGGCAAGAGGCCATCCGGACAAGATCCGCATACCAAAACCTGTGAGGCCATGCTGGAGCCACCAGCAGAACAAACTAGCATTCCTTCAGAATTTTGGAGATTACTCTTGGAAGAAGAACTAGAGGCGGAAAGATATAGACAGGATGATACTTCCAAGGAAGTGACAATGCATCCACTGCTTCCGCTTGAGGATCCCTGGATCTGGACAGATACCTGGGAAGTTTCTTGTTTAGATGAGAGGCCATCAGATCTATTTCTGGAAGTCCCCACATTTGAACAATCTGAAGAAATACCTCTGGGTGAAGAGACCATTCGCCCGGATGTAATGTTTGGCGACTGAGATAATCCGCTTCCCAATTGTCTATACCTGGGATATGAACCGCAGAAACTAGACAGGAGCTGGATTCCGCCCAAACCAGTATTCGAGATACTTCTTTCATAGCCAGAGGACTGTGAGTCCCTCCTTGATGATTGATGTATGCCACAGTTGTGACATTGTCTGTCTGAAAACAAATGAACGATTCTCTCTTTAGAAGAGGCCAAGACTGAAGAGCTCTGAAGATTGCACGGAGTTCCAAAATATTGATTGGCAATCTCACCTCCTGAGATTCCCAAACCCCTTGTGCTGTCAGAGACCCCCAAACAGCTCCCCAACCTGTCAGACTTGCATCTGTTGAAATTACAGTCCAGGTCGGAAGAACAAAAGAAGCCCCCTGAACTAAACGATGGTGATCTGTCCACCACGTCAGAGAGTGTTGTACAATCGGTTTTAAAGATATTAATTGAGATATCTTTGTGTAATCCCTGCACCACTGGTTCAGCATACAGAGCTGAAGAGGTCGCATGTGAAAACGAGCAAAGGGGATCGCATCCGAT
Organism: Bombina bombina; assembly: GCF_027579735.1. Lineage (NCBI taxonomy): Eukaryota > Metazoa > Chordata > Amphibia > Anura > Bombinatoridae > Bombina > Bombina bombina. The sequence continues at coordinate 34,570 of NW_026512859.1, forward strand.
GCAGCAGTCATAAGACCTAGAATTTCCATGCATAAGGCTACCGAAGGGAATGATTGTGATTGAAGGTTTCGACAAGCTGAGATCAATTTTAGACGTCTCTTGTCTGTCAGAGACAGAGTCATGGACGCTGAATCTATCTGGAAACCTAAAAAGGTTACCCTTGTCTGAGGAATCAATGAACTTTTCAGTAAATTGATCCTCCAACCATGATCTTGAAGAAACAACACAAGTTGATTCGTATGAGATTCTGCTAAATGTGAAGACTGAGCAAGTACCAAGATATCGTCCAAATAAGGAAATACCACAATACCCTGTTCTCTGATTACAGACAGAAGGGCACCGAGAATCTTTGTAAAAATTCTTGGAGCTGTTGCTAGACCAAACGGCAGAGCCACAAACTGGTAATGCTTGTCTAGGAAAGAGAATCTCAGAAACTGATAGTGATCTGGATGAATCGGAATATACAGATATGCATCCTGTAAATCTATTGTGGACATATAATGCCCTTGCTGAACAAAAGGCAGGATAGTCCTTACAGTTACCATTTTGAATGTTGGTATCCTTACATAACGATTCAATATTTTTAGATCCAGAACTGGTCTGAAGGAATTCTCCTTCTTTGGTACAATGAAGAGATTTGAATAAAACCCCAGTCCCTGTTCCAGAACTGGAACTGGCATAATTACTCCAGCCAACTCTAGATCTGAAACACATTTCAGAAATGCTTGAGCCTTCGCTGAATTTACTAGGACACAGGAAATAAAAAATCTCTTTGCAGGAGGCCTTATTTTGAAGCCAATTATGTACCCTTCTGAAACAATGTTTTGAATCCAAAGATTGTGAATTGAATTGATCCAAATTTCTTTGAAAAATCATAATCTGCCCCCTACCAGCTGGGCTGGAATGAGGGCCGCACCTTCATGTGGACTTGGGAGCTGGCTTAGGTTTTCTAAAAGGCTTGGATTTATTCCAGACTGGAGATGGTTTCCAAACTGACACCGCTCCTGTGGGTGAAGGATCAGGCTTTTGTTCCTTATTGTGACAAAAGGAACGAAAACGATTATTAGACCTAAATTTACCTTTAGATTTTTTATCCTGTGGTAAAAAAGTTCCTTTCCCTCCAGTAACAGTTGAAATAATAGAATCCAACTGAGAACCAAATAATTTATTACCCTGGAAAGAAAGGGAAAGCAAAGTAGACTTAGAAGACATATCAGCATTCCAAGTTTTAAGCCATAAAGCTCTTCTAGCTAAAATAGCTAGAGACATATACCAGACATCAACTCTAATGATATCAAAGATGGCATCACAAAAAAAGTTATTAGCATGTTGAAGAAGATTAACAATGCTATGAGAATTATGATCTGTTACTTGTTGCGCTAAAGCTTCTAACCAAAAAGATGAAGCTGCAGCAACATCCGCTAAAGATACAGCAGGTCTAAGAAGATTACCCGAACATAAGTAAGCTTTTCTTAGAAAGGATTCAATCTTCCTATCTAAAGGATCCTTAAAGGAAGTACTATCTGCCGTAGGAATAGTAGTACGTTTAGCAAGAGTAGAGACAGCCCCATCAACCTTAGGGATTTTGTCCCAAAATTCTAATCTGTCAGATGGCACAGGATATAATTGCTTAAAACGTTTAGGAGTAAATGAATTACCCAAATTATTCCATTCCCTGGAGATTACTTCAGAAATAGCATCAGGGACAGGAAAAACCTCTGGAATAACTACAGGAGTTTTAAAAACCTTATTTAAACGTTTAGATTTAGTATCAAGAGGACCAGAATCCTCTATTTCTAAGGCAATTAAGACCTCTTTAAGTAAAGAACGAATAAATTCCATTTTGAATAAATAACAGAATTTATGTTTACCTGATAAATTACTTTCTCCAACGGTGTGTCCGGTCCACGGCGTCATCCTTACTTGTGGGATATTCTCTTCCCCAACAGGAAATGGCAAAGAGCCCAGCAAAGCTGGTCACATGATCCCTCCTAGGCTCCGCCTACCCCAGTCATTCGACCGACGTTAAGGAGGAATATTTGCATAGGAGAAACCATATGGTACCGTGGTGACTGTAGTTAAAGAAAATAAATTATCAGACCTGATTAAAAAAACCAGGGCGGGCCGTGGACCGGACACACCGTTGGAGAAAGTAATTTATCAGGTAAACATAAATTCTGTTTTCTCCAACATAGGTGTGTCCGGTCCACGGCGTCATCCTTACTTGTGGGAACCAATACCAAAGCTTTAGGACACGGATGAAGGGAGGGAGCAAATCAGGTCACCTAAATGGAAGGCACCACGGTTTGCAAAACCTTTCTCCCAAAAATAGCCTCAGAAGAAGCAAAAATATCAAACTTGTAAAATTTGGTAAAAGTGTGCAGTGAAGACCAAGTCGCTGCCCTACATATCTGATCAACAGAAGCCTCGTTCTTGAAGGCCCATGTGGAAGCCACAGCCCTAGTGGAATGAGCTGTGATTCTTTCGGGAGGCTGCCGTCCGGCAGTCTCGTAAGCCAATCTGATGATGCTTTTAATCCAAAAAGAGAGAGAGGTAGAAGTTGCTTTTTGACCTCTCCTTTTACCGGAATAGACAACAAACAAGGAAGATGTTTGTCTAAAATCCTTTGTAGCTTCTAAATAGAATTTTAGAGCGCGAACAACATCCAAATTGTGCAACAAACGTTCCTTCTTTGAAACTGGTTTCGGACACAGAGAAGGTACGATAATCTCCTGGTTAATGTTTTTGTTAGAAACAACTTTTGGAAGAAAACCAGGTTTAGTACGTAAAACCACCTTATCTGCATGGAACACCAGATAAGGAGGAGAACACTGCAGAGCAGATAATTCTGAAACTCTTCTAGCAGAAGAAATTGCAACTAAAAACAAAACTTTCCAAGATAATAACTTAATATCAACGGAATGTAAGGGTTCAAACGGAACCCCCTGAAGAACTGAAAGAACTAAATTGAGACTCCAAGGAGGAGTCAAAGGTTTGTAAACAGGCTTAATTCTAACCAGAGCCTGAACAAAGGCTTGAACATCTGGCACAGCTGCCAGCTTTTTGTGAAGTAACACAGACAAGGCAGAAATCTGTCCCTTCAGGGAACTTGCAGATAATCCTTTTTCCAATCCTTCTTGAAGGAAGGATAGAATCTTAGGAATCTTAACCTTGTCCCAAGGGAATCCTTTAGATTCACACCAACAGATATATTTTAAACTGAACACACTTTATTACTGCAATTGCGAAAAAACATGAAGGAATTGTTCAAAATTCACCAAATTTTCACCACAGTGTCTTAAAGCCTTAAAAGTATTGCACACCAAATTTGGAAGCTTTAACCCTTAAAATAACGGAACCGGAGCCGTTTTGAACTTTAACCCCTTTACAGTCCCTGGTATCTGCTTTGCTGAGACCCAACCAAGCCCAAAGGGGAATACGATACCAAATGACGCCTTCAGAAAGTCTTTTCTAAGTATCAGAGCTCCTCTCACATGCGACTGCATGCCATGCCTCTCAAAAACAAGTGCGCAACACCGGCGCGAAAATGAGGCTCTGCCTATGCTTTGGGAAAGCCCCTAAAGAATAAGGTGTCTAAAACAGTGCCTGCCGATATTATTATATCAAAATACCCAAATAAAATGATTCCTCAAGGCTAAATATGTGTTAATAATGAATCGATTTAGCCCAGAAAAAGTCTACAGTCTTAATAAGCCCTTGTGAAGCCCTTATTTACGATCGTAATAAACATGGCTTACCGGATCCCATAGGGAAAATGACAGCTTCCAGCATTACATCGTCTTGTTAGAATGTGTCATACCTCAAGCAGCAAGAGACTGCTCACTGTTCCCCCAACTGAAGTTAATTGCTCTCAACAGTCCTGTGTGGAACAGCCATGGATTTTAGTGACGGTTGCTAAAATCATTTTCCTCATACAAACAGAAATCTTCATCTCTTTTCTGTTTCTGAGTAAATAGTACATACCAGCACTATTTCAAAATAACAAACTCTTGATTGAATAATAAAAACTACAGTTAAACACTAAAAAACTCTAAGCCATCTCCGTGGAGATGTTGCCTGTACAACGGCAAAGAGAATGACTGGGGTAGGCGGAGCCTAGGAGGGATCATGTGACCAGCTTTGCTGGGCTCTTTGCCATTTCCTGTTGGGGAAGAGAATATCCCACAAGTAAGGATGACGCCGTGGACCGGACACACCTATGTTGGAGAAATGAAGATTTATCAGCATCAACCTCTGAAACAGAATCCTCTGAACCAGAGGAACCACTATCAGAATCAGAATGATGATGTTCATTTAAAAATTCATCTGAAAAATGAGAAGTTTTAAAAGACCTTTTACGTTTACTAGAAGGGGGAATAACAGACATAGCCTTCTTAATGGATTTAGAAAAAAAATCTCTTATGTTAACAGGAACACTCTGAGTATTAGATGTTGACGGAACCGCAACAGGTAATGTAACATTACTAAAGGAAATATTATCTGCATTAACAAGTTTGTCATGACATTCATTACAAACAACAGCTGGAGGAACATATACCACAAATTTACAACAGATACACTTAACTTTGGTAGATCCAGCACCAGGCAGCGTTTTTCCAGAAGTATCTTCTGACTCAGTGTCAATCTGGGACATCTTGTAATATGTAATAGAAAAAACAACATATAAAGCAAAATTGAACAAATTCCTCAAATGACAGTTTCAGGAATGGGAAAAAATGCCAGTGAACAAGCTTCTAGCAACCAGAAGCAATAAATAATGAGACTTAAATAATGTGGAGACAAAAGTGACGCCACATCCGGAACGCCGACACTTTTGGCGCAAAAAACGTAAAAAATGCGACACGTATGACGCCGGAAACAGAAAAAAAAATTTGCGCCTAAAAGTCCGCGCCAAGAATGACGCAATAAAATGAAGCATTTTCAGCCCCCGCGAGCCTAACAGCCCACAGGAAAAAAAGTCAAATTTTAAGGTAAGAAAAAAATTGATTTATTCATATGCATTATCCTAAATATGAAACTGACTGTCTGAAATAAGGAACGTTGAACATCCTGAGTCAAGGCAAATAAATGTTTGAATACATATATTTAGAACTTTATATAAAAAGTGCCCAACCATAGCTTAGAGTGTCACAGAAAATAAGACTTACTTACCCCAGGACACTCATCTATATGTAGTAGAAAGCCAAACCAGTACTGAAACGAGAATCAGTAGAGGTAATGGTATATATAAGAGTATATCGTCGATCTGAAAAGGGAGGTAAGAGATGAATCTCTACGACCGATAACAGAGAACCTATGAAATAGACCCCGTAGAAGGAGATCATTGAATTCAAATAGGCAATACTCTCCTCACATCCCTCTGACATTCACTGCACGCTGAGAGGAAAACCGGGCTCCAACCTGCTGCGGAGCGCATATCAACGTAGAATCTAGCACAAACTTACTTCACCACCTCCATAGGAGGCAAAGTTTGTAAAACTGATTTGTGGGTGTGGTGAGGGGTGTATTTATAGGCATTTTGAGGTTTGGGAAACTTTGCCCCTCCTGGTAGGAATGTATATCCCATACGTCACTAGCTCATGGACTCTTGCTAATTACATGAACGAAACTATGTTCTGATGAAATCAGATAGAGTGACGCAGCGGAAAAACTCCCCTGCCTGGCCATCTATGACTAAAGGCTATAAGCACTGAAACCATCCTTCCCGCCTTACGGACCCACAGGTCTTCTCGAATGCTCAGTTGAACATGAAAAAACTGAATTTATGCTTACCTGATAAATTTCTCTCTTGTGATGTATCGAGTCCACGGATTCATCCATAGTTGTGGGATATTCTCCTTCCTAAAAGGAAGTGGCAAAGAGAGCACCCACAGCAGAGCCGTCTATATAGCTCCTCCTTTAGCTCCACCCCCCAGTCATTCGACCGAAGGCTAGGAAGAAAAAGGAGAAACTATAGGGTGCAGTGGTGACTGAAGTTTTTCAAATAAAAATATACTACCTGTCTTAAATAGACAGGGCGGGCCATCAGGTAAGCATAATTTCTGTTTTCTCTTGTAAGATGTATCGAGTCCACGGATTCATCCATACTTGTGGGATACCAATACCAAAGCTTTAGGACATGGATGAAGGGAGGGACAAGGCAGGTACCTTAAACGGAAGGCACCACTGCTTGTAGAACCTTTCTTCCAAAAATAGCCTCCGAAGAAGCAAAAGTATCGAATTTGTAAAATTTGGAAAAAGTATGAAGCGAAGACCAAGTCGCCGCCTTAGAAATCTGTTCAACAGAAGCCTCATTTTTAAAAGCCCATGTGGAAGCCACTGCTCTAGTAGAATGAGCAGTAATTCTTTCAGGAGGCTGTTGGCCAGCAGTCTCATAAGCCAAACGGATGATGCTTTTCAGCCAAAAAGAAAGAGGTAGCCGTAGCCTTTTGACCTCTCCGCTTACCAGAATAGACAACAAACAATGAAGATGTTTGACGGAAATCTTTGGTTGCTTGTAAGTAGAACTTTAAAGCACGAACCACATCAAGATTGTGCCACAGACGTTCCTTCTTTGAAGAAGGATTAGGACACAGCGAAGGAACAACAATTTCCTGATTGATATTCCTATTAGAAACAACCTTAGGAAGATTGCACAGCTAGACAAATACATGATTAACCCCTTAATGTAAAAACCGGATTGACAAAACGTCAAAAACCGGTAAAAAACGTTCAGCACCTTGCCACAGCTCTGCTGTGGCGCCTACCTGCCCTTTAGGAAAGATTTGTGGGGGGAAAAAAACTTCTTTTAAGCCCTCAAACACAGCAGGACCCTCTGGAGAAGCAGTTGGATGTCTCTGAGTAAAAGAAACTGCGCAACTGAGGCGCGAAAATAGGCCCCTCCCACCTCACTCGATGTTATGGGGCCTAAAAGAAACACACCAGAGGGTTTCTAAACTATCCATGTGGGTTAATAGCCCTTAAATAAGCCACAATGACCCCTTAAAGTCCCTCAAAAAACGTTATGTTTGCAATGAAAAAAACATTTTTTTCCTAACAGTGTCACCAGTAACCAATGAGCCCTTTATGCAAGCTTGGATTCCTACTAAGTGTCTGAATACAGCTTACCCTTCCCTCATGGGGATATTGCCAGCCTTTTTTAGAATTATCACAGTCTGTCTAGAAAAAAAATAGACTGAACCTACCTCAATGCAGCTTAGCATGCAAACCGTTCCCCCAGCTGAAGTTTTCCTGTACTCTTCAGCCCTTGTAAGAACAGCAGTGGATCTTAGTTACAAAGTGCTATCATCATCATCCTCCTTGCAGAAATCTTCATTCCTTTTCTGCCAGAGAGTAAATAGTACATACCGGTACCATTTAAATTAAACTTTTGCTTGAGAAAATAAAAACTAACATTTTTGTCACCACACTCACTTTACCCTTCCTAGCAGTTAAGCAGGCAAAGAGAATGACTGGGGGGTGGGGGTGGGGTGGGAGCTAAGGGAGGAGCTATATAGACAGCTCTGCTGTGGGTGCTTTCTTTGCCACTTCCTGTTAGGAAGGAGAATATCCCACAAGTATGGATGAATCCGTGGACTTACAAGAGAAATAATGATAACCTGAGCACTTGGCACGTCTACCGAACCAGCCGAGCAGAACAGCGCCACAAGTCTGAACAGCCGCAAGACCAAACTAAACACAGACAGGACCAGCCTGCACCTAGGGTCCTAACCGGCAAGCTGCATCAATTCTCCCTCATAGGGGGAAAAAAGAACACAGACATCTTTAACATAGGACTAACATGTCCAAAACAACTTCCGAAGAAGTAACAAAGAGTATTGATCCCAGAAAGTTCCCGAAGGAAACAAAAACAAATACAAGACATCCCATCAGAAATAAATAAAATATAAGGCAACCCGGAGGTTAACGCCCAAAAAGACACAGGCCTACCCCGCAGGACCAGCCAAACGGAGCCCTATCTTTCAAAAACTGGGAAAGATCTTAAACAAATGACAATCAGGAGATTACTTCATTCTCACATGTCTAATGAGGTGCACCATTCGAATTAGCAAACTGAAAATCCCCGTATCTGGTAACGATAGGGTCATTCAATAATTGAAAAACATGTCTGAGCAATACCCGAAGGTGCGCAATCCTGTAAAGAAAGGCACAACACTCAGGGACAGTTACACCCACGGGGAACTGTAGAGGCCCTCCCCAAGGCGAAAAGGCCCGGGACAATAGGGCACAAGCACATTCTCAAAGAAACGTCTGGACTCTGCAGACGAACAATCGCCAACATTATGTGGAAGCGAAAACGTGCTGCAACCTCCGGGGGGAACACGCCAACGTGCATGGAGGAATCAGAAACTAGGTTACCCGCATGTATAGAAGTATGAATTGGCAGGGAACTCGCAGTCCCTTGATTCCCTGAGCCCGAGGAACCAGGCACTCTGAAATGGCATACGGAACAAAACTGGTTCACATGTGTCAACGAGGTCAATCCGGATTAGTCACCGGACACAGAATCTGTAATCAAAATAGTCTCTGTATCAGAATCCTCCGTAATTGAATATGAAACAAGCACAGTCTCAGCATCAGAATCCTCCATAACTGGATAGAGGAAATATCAATATGGACTTAAGTATGAAAACAAAAACGGCACCTGACACCCACAATGGCTGGGGCATTCACCACCTCCTATGACCAGACCCCTGCGGACTAGGGGAAATGGGGA